>NC_048568.1:32182500-32240000 GCF_013265735.2 Oncorhynchus mykiss
CAGAATGTTTACTCTTCATTAGCCAATGTCAGGTTGTTTACTCTTCATTAGCCAATGTCAGGATGTTTACTCTTCATTAGCCAATGTCAGGTTGTTTACTCTTCATTAGCCAATGTCAAGTTGTTTACACTTCATTATATACGACCGTAAAAAGTAACACTATTTTTTAGGGGGAAATGTTGAGTTTTCTGAACTCATATATCTCATAAATCTGCTATGTAGGCTATGTTAACCCACTGTTCCTAGGCCGTCATTGAAAATAAGAATTTGTTCTTAACTGACTTGCCTAGTTAAATAAAGGTAAATAAAATATGTGGTAGTCTTACTGCTGCTATGTAGGCTATGTGGTAGTCTTACTGCTGCCAGGCTGCTATTTAGGCTTTGTGGTAGTCTTACTGCTGCTAGGTTGTTATGTAGTCTGTGGTAGTCTTACTGCTGCTATGTAGGCTATTTGATAGTCTTACTGCTTCCAGGTTGTTTTGTAGTCTGTGGTAGTCTTACTGCTGCTATGTAGGCTATGTGGTAGTCTTACTGCTGCCAGGCTGCTATGTAGGCTGTGTAGTAGTCTTACTGCTGCTATGTGGTAGTCTTACTGCTGCTATGTGGTAATCTTACTGCTGCTATGTGGTAGTCTTACTGCTGCTATGTGGTAATCTTACTGCTGCTGTGTGGTAGTCTTACCTCTATTATGTGGTAGTCTTACTGCTGCTATGTGGTTGTCTTACTGCTGCTATGTGGTAGTCTTACTGCTGCTATTCAAAACAATCAGTAGGTATTGTATCAGAAATTGAACACCAATTTTTGGCCTGTTACACACATTATTGTAGGGTTTTCCAGGTGTAACATCATTCAGACATTCTAAAATCAAATCACATTTATTTATAAAGCACTTTTGATGTACAGTGCCTTGCGAAAGTATTCGGCCCCCTTGAACTTTGCGACCTTTTGCCACATTTCAGGCTTCAAACATAAAGATATAAAACTGTATTTTTTTGTGAAGAATCAACAACAAGTGGGACACAATCATGAAGTGGAACGACATTTATTGGATATTTCAAACTTTTTTAACAAATCAAAAACTGAAAAATTGGGCGTGCAAAATTATTCAGCCCCCTTAAGTTAATACTTTGTAGCGCCACCTTTTGCTGCGATTACAGCTGTAAGTCGCTTGGGGTATGTCTCTATCAGTTTTGCACATCGAGAGAATGACATTTTTTCCCATTCCTCCTTGCAAAACAGCTCGAGCTCAGTGAGGTTGGATGGAGAGCATTTGTGAACAGCAGTTTTCAGTTCTTTCCACAGATTCTCGATTGGATTCAGGTCTGGACTTTGACTTGGACATTCTAACACCTGGATATGTTTATTTTTGAACCATTCCATTGTAGATTTTGCTTTATGTTTTGGATCATTGTCTTGTTGGAAGACAAATCTCCGTCCCAGTCTCAGGTCTTTTGCAGACTCCATCAGGTTTTCTTCCAGAATGGTCCTGTATTTGGCTCCATCCATCTTCCCATCAATTTTAACCATCTTCCCTGTCCCTGCTGAAGAAAAGCAGGCCCAAACCATGATGCTGCCACCACCATGTTTGACAGTGGGGATGGTGTGTTCAGCTGTGTTGCTTTTACGCCAAACATAACGTTTTGCATTGTTGCCAAAAAGTTCAATTTTGGTTTCATCTGACCAGAGCACCTTCTTCCACTGTAGATCTCTGCAGTTCATCCAGAGTGATCATGGGCCTCTTGGCTGCATCTCTGATCAGTCTTCTCCTTGTATGAGCTGAAAGTTTAGAGGGACGGCCAGGTCTTGGTAGATTTGCAGTGGTCTGATACTCCTTCCATTTCAATATTATCGCTTGCACAGTGCTCCTTGGGATGTTTAAAGCTTGGGAAATCTTTTTGTATCCAAATCCGGCTTTAAACTTCTTCACAACAGTATCCCGGACCTGCCTGGTGTGTTCCTTGTTCTTCATGATGCTCTCTGCGCTTTTAACGGACCTCTGAGACTATCACAGTGCAGGTGCATTTATACGGAGACTTGATTACACACAGGTGGATTGTATTTATCATCATTAGTCATTTAGGTCAACATTGGATCATTCAGAGATCCTCACTGAACTTCTGGAGAGAGTTTGCTGCACTGAAAGTAAAGGGGCTGAATAATTTTGCACGTCCAATTTTTCAGTTTTTGATTTGTTAAAAAAGTTTGAAATATCCAATAAATGTCATTCCACTTCATGATTGTGTCCCACTTGTTGTTGATTCTTCACAAAAAAATACAGTTTTATATCTTTATGTTTGAAGCCTGAAATGTGGCAAAAGGTTGCAAAGTTCAAGGGGGCCAAATACTTTCGCAAGGCACTGTTGAAGCTGTAGAAGATGTAGAAGCACAGTGCCTAGGAAAAACTCCCTGGAAAGGCAGGAACCTAGAAAGAAACCTAGAGAGGAACAGGGTCTGATGGGTGGCCAGTCCTCTTCTGGCTGTTCCGGGTTGATATTATAAGAGTACTGTACATGGCCATTAAGTCCAGATCATTTTTCTAGAACAATTCTACCTTTCAAATTAGGGTAAGCACTTTGATTCGCTATATTGCTTTCTATTTACTGGAAGATTATAACATGCCTCAATTCAATGGAGGAAAAATGTATTGGACTAAGTAATCACACATAGGCATTTCTTTTTGCTGGTTTTTGCTGAATCTGGAGTCCCATCTATACAACTTCTCCCTGGAACGATTACAATGACTGAAGAGTTTGAATGTTCAAGGAGCAATCATGTTGGCTCTTCACAATATTTTGTAATAGATCCACAGAGACCATCAATTCCAGAGAAATGGAGGGAAAATGCTATAATAGCTCATTAATGAGATTATGCACTTTCAGTCTTCCTCCAAATACAGACCTTCTCAGCTGAGAAAACGAATAGTCCATTGCTGTAATCCCCCTACACACACTCGCTCACACCTCACTGAGTAGCTATAGTGCTACACACACTCGCTCACACCTCACTGAGTAGCTATAGTGCTACACACACTCGCTCACACCTCACTGAGTAGCTATAGTGCTACACACACTCGCTCACACCTCACTGAGTAGCTATAGTGCTACACACACTCACTCACACCTCACTGAGTAGCTATAGTGCTACACACACTCGCTCACACCTTTCACTGAGTAGCTATAGTGCTACACACACTCGCTCACACACCTCACTGAGTAGCTATAGTGCTACACACACTCACTCACACCTCACTGAGTAGCTATAGTGCTACACACACTCGCTCACACCTCACTGAGTAGCTATAGTGCTACACACACTCACTCACACCTCACTGAGTAGCTATAGTGCTACACACACTCGCTCACACCTTTCACTGAGTAGCTATAGTGCTACACTCACCGTTCACTTTTGACATTTGAAACAACTTTATTCAGATACAATGCCCATGCCCATGCCCATGCCCATGTCCATGCCCATGCCCATGCTCATGCCCATGCCAATGCCCATGCATAGAAGAGCGAGTTAGCCAAGATGAAATTAAAGCACTGAATGTACACTTCTTAAAGGAGGGTTCTTCGTTTGTAGTTCAAAGTGTTTTTGAAACCCAGCCTCTTTAACTGGAGATTTTATCAGATGTCCAAATGTCCTAGAAAAACCTTGAGCCTCCCTACCTTTAGAAACATTTGCCTCAACGTCAAAATGGTGTTTAGAAACTATCCCGCACCATTAGTGTGAGCTACTTTACAATGTGAAGGTCTGCGACACGGTGGAGTGGGATAGAGCATAGGAACATAAATACAGTAACGTATGTCTTAAAACACAGTTCCATAGCAGTGGTGGGTTATATAAGCAGTTTCCTCCAGCTTTGATGATTGCATGTTGATCCCACTCCTTTTCCCGCCGCCGACGAGTGTCTCGGGGGGGAGAAGAGCAATGGTGTTTATAAAAAAAACCACAGTGCTCCTCCTTTTGTTAAGACGTGCATTTGCATTGCAAAACCGCCCAGAGAATTTGCCAAGCAGCCATTTAAAATGCAAAATATAAATACAGCGTAAGAACTGATGTGCGTGAAGGGAAAGGGGAAAACATTAGCACTCACTGTAAAGGATTATCACAATACCCCATCCATCATTTTACACTAAGAAGAAATCCTTTCTCCAAATAAATTCATATAGAAACCATTAGATAGAAGGCAAACCGGGGAGCGGAGCCAAATAGGAGAATGGGTGTTGATAGTCGTCTAGTAGGAATAAAGTACAGGGTGATACCTGCCATGAACTCAGTCAACCAGTCACCTAACCATCCATTCATCACACCCAAAGGTGTTCGTTGGGGTTGAAGTCATGACTCTGTGCAGGCCAGTCAAGTTCTTCCACACCGATCTTGACAAACCATTTCTGTATGGACCATGCCAATGTCATGCTTAAACAGGAAAGTCAAATCAAATCACATTTTATCGGTCACATACACATGTTTAGCAGATGTTATTGCAGGTGTAGCGAAATGCTTGTGTTTTCTAGCTTCGACAGTGCAGTAATATCCGACAAGTAATATCTAACAATTTCACAACATATACACAGTACACACAAATCTAAGTAAAGGAATAGAATTAAGAATATGTAAATATATTGACTAGCATTGTCAGAGCGACAAGGCTAAGATACAGTAGAACAGAATACTGTATATACATGAGATGAGTAATGCAAAATATGTAAACATTATTAAATGATGACTAGTGTTCCATTTATTAAAGTGGCCAGTGATTTCAAGTCTATGTATATAGGCAGCAGCCTCTAATGTGCTATTGATGGCTATTTAACAGTCTGATGGCCTTGAGAAATAATCTGTTTTTCAGTATCTCGGTCTCAGCTTTGTTGCAACTGTACTGACCTCAACTTCTGGAGGATAGTGTGGTGAACAGGCAGTGGTTTGGGTGGTTGTTTTCCTTGATGATCTTTTTGGCCTTCCTGTGACATCGGGTGCTAAGCCAAATTTCTTCAGCCTCCTGAGGTTGAAGAGGTGCTGTTGCACCTTCTTCACCACATTGTCTGTGTGGGTGGACCATTTCAGATTGTCAGTGATGTGTACGCCAAGGAACTTGAAGCTTTCCACCTTTTCCACTGCGGTCCCATCGATGTGGATAGGGGGGTGCTCACTCTGCTATTTCCTGAAGTCCACTATAATCTCCTTTGTTTTGTTGACATTGAGTGAGAGGTTATTTTCCCGGCACCACACTTCCAGAGCCCTCACCTCCTCCCTGAGTTAGAGTCTTGCTTGGCCACGCAGTCATGGGTGATCAGGAAGTACAGGAGGGGCCTGAGCAAGCACACTTGTGGGGCCCCAGTGTTGAGAATCAGCTAAATGGAGTTGTTTTTCCTACCTTCACCACCTGTGGGCGGCCGATTAGCAAGTCCAGTTACACAGGGTGGGATTCAGACAGAGGGCCCCAAGCTTAATGATGAGCTTGTAGGGTACTATGGTGTTGAATACTGAGCTATAGTCAACGAACAGCCTTCTTACATAGGTGTTCCTCTTGTCCAGATGGGATAGGGCAGTGTGCGATTGCGATTGCGATTGCGATTGCATCATCTGTGGATCTATTGGGGCGGAAAGAAAATTGAAGTGGGTATAGGGTGACAGGTAAGGTAGAGGTGATATGATCCTTGACTAGCCTCTCAAAGTATTTCATGACGACAGAATTGAGTGCTACTTGGCGATAGTCATTTAGTTCAGTTACCAATGTTTCCTTGGGTACAGGAACAATGGTGGCCATCTTGAAGCATGTGGGGACATAAGATTGGGATAGGAAGAGATTGAATATGTCTGTAAACACACCAGCCAGCTGGTCTGAGCATGCTCTGAAGATGCGGCTAGGGATGCCGTCTGACCCGGCAGCCTTGCAAGGGTTAACACACTTAAATGTCTTACTCACATTGGCCATGGAGACAGAGAGCCCCCAGTCCCAGTCACCTTGCCATGGTTAAATTTGGTGGTTCTATCCACGGTTTCTGGTCAGGGTAGACTTTAACAGTGGGTACATCTCCTATACACTTCCTGATCAACTCAGTCACTGTATCAGTATATCCGTCAATATTATTCTCGGAGGCTACCCGGAACATATCCCAGTCTTCCTGATCAAAACAATCTTGAAGCGTTGATTCCAATTGGTCAGACCAGCATTGAACAGTCCTTAGCACGGGTACTTCCTGTTAGAGTTTCTGCCTATAGGAAGGGAGGAGAAAAATGGAGTCGTGATCAGATTTGCCAAAAGGAGGGCGGGGGAGGGCCTTGTAGGCATCCCGGAAGTTGGAGTAGCAGTGGTCAAGTGTTTTAGCAGCGCGGGTACTACATTCAATGTGTTGATAGAACTTCGGCAGCCTTTTAGTCAAATTTGCTTTGTTAAAATCACCAGCTACAATAGATGTGGTCTAAGAATATGTGTTTTCCAGTTTGCATAAAGTCCAGCGAAGTTCTTTGAGGGCTGTCGTGGTATCGGCTTGGTGGGGATATAAAGGGCTGTGACTTTAACCGAAGAGAATTCTCTTGAGATAATACAGTCGGAATTTGATTGTGAGGTATTCTAGTTTGGGTCAACAAAAGGACTTGAGTTCCTGTATGTTATCACAATCACACCATGAGTTGTTATTAATTATTAAACATACACCTCCACCCTTCTTCTTCCCGGCGAGATATTTATTCCTGTCTGCACGATGAACTGAGAACCCAATTGGCTGGACTGACTCAGACAGTATATCCTGAGAGAGCCATGTTTCTGTGAAACATTACATTTTGGGCTCCCGTGTGCTGCAGCAGTCTAAGGCACTGCATCTCAGTGCAAGAGGAGTCACTAGAGTCCCTGGTTCGAATCCAGGCTGTATCACATCCGGCCGTGATTGGGAGTCCCATAGGGCGGTGCACAATTGACCAAGCATTGTCTGGGTTGAACCGGGGTAGGCAGTCATTGTAAATAAGAATTTGTTCTTAACTGACTTACCTAGTTAAATAAATGTTAAATAAAAATCAAAAGTAAAAAACATGGTACAATTCACGATGTCTCTCTAGGAAGAAATCCTCGCCCTGAGCTTGTCACTTCATTATCCAGAGACTGAACATTAGCAAGTAATATACTCAGAAGCGGTGGGTGGTGTGTGCTCTTCCTAAGTCGGACTAGAAGACCACTCCGAGTAACTCTACTCCGCTGGCAGTGTTTTGGGTCGGCCTCTGGAATCAGTTAAATTGCCATGGCGGGGTGTGAACAAAGGATCCGCTTCAGGAAAGTCATATTCCTGGTCGTAATGCTGGTAGTGCTGGTGAGTTTCTGCCTCTATTGTTCTTCCCGGTTATATGTAATTACACAAAACATTTTCTGGGCTAATAATGTAAGAAATAATACATAAAAAAACGAAATATTGCAAAGTGTCCTAAGAGCTTGAAGCTCGGCAGCCCTCTCTATCAGGAATTTCTCAGGAAAGTGCCTTCCCCAAACTTTTGCCACAAAGATGGAAGCACATAATCATCTAGAATGTCATTGTATGCTGTAGCTTTTAAATTTCCCTTCACTGAAACTAAGAGGCCTATAGCCCGAATCATGAAAAACAGCCCCAGACCATTATTCCTCCTCCACCAAACTTTACAGTTGGCACTATGCATTTGGGCAGGTAGCATCCTCCTGGCATTCACCAAGCCCAGATTTCTCTGTCGGACTGCCAGATGGTGAAGTGTGATTCATCACTCCAGAGAGTGCGTTTACACTGCTCCAGAGTCCAATGGCAGCGTGCTTAACACCACTCTAGCCAACGCTTGGCATTGCACGTGGTGATCTTAGGCTTGTGTGCGGCTGCTCAGCCATGGAAACCCATTTCAGGAAGCTCCCAACGAACAGTTATTGTGCTGATGTTGCTTCCAGAGGCAGTTTGAACCTCGGTAGTAAGTGTTGCAACCAAGGACAGACGATTTTTAGCACTCGGCGGTCCTGTTCTGTGAGCTTGTGTGGCCTTCGACTTCGTGGCTGAGCCGTTGTTGCTCCTAGACGTTTCCACTTCACAATAACATCACTTACAGTTGACAGGGCAGCTCTAGCAGGGCAGAAATTTGACCAACTGACTTTTTGGAATGATGGCGTCCTATGACTGTGCCACATTGAAAGTCACTGAGCTCTTCAGTAAGGCCATTCTACTGTCAATGTTTGTCTATGGAGATTGCATGGCTGTGTGCTCAATTTTATACATCTGTCAGCAACGAGTGTGGCTGAAATATCCGAATCCAACAATTTGAAGGGGTTTTCACATACTTTTGTTTATACTGTATAGTGTATCTATGTGGGCTTTCTAAACAACTGCTCATAGTATTGAGAGCCTCTCTGGGGCTTAAAGGTGGGCAGGGAGGGGGCCCTGGGGACCCTTTGAGGTCCCTGTCTGCCACTTCCTGCCAGATGTGATAATTATTTTACCTCTTGCTCTGGGCTTCCCACTGCTACTTATTTCCCCATCGTTCACAACCCTCTTCAGGTTGATGGTTTCCTCTCTCTCTCTCCCTCCCACATGTGACACAAATAGATGCTGAGTCACCAATGGTACTAGGTGCCTCTAGAGAGAGAGGGAGAGGGGAAGGAGAGAGAGCGCTTTTGATTTCTACACAGTGTGGCATTTGGTTCTTTCTGATATTTACTAACAGGAATGAGGACCCTCACACCTATATTTTCTAGAAAGGATTTCTCCATTACTGGGTCCCATGTAACTCATTTGGTTGAACATGGGAGGAGGTGTCCGGCTAACCGGGTGTTCCTCTGTCCTGGAATGGGCACATTCCTCGTTGTACAATAACATTCATCAATAACATTAGTTTTTGGTGGCCTTCCATGGTTCCCGATGTCTCCGTATTCATCACCGCCTGCACTGTGTGTGCACAAAATAAGACTCCGTGGCAAGCTACGCCTGGCCTTCTTCAACCACTCCCTGTTCCTCACCGCCCCTGGTCCCGTATATCACTGGATTTTGTTACTGGTCTCCCTTGTCAGATGGCAACACCACGATCCTGACGGTGGTGGATAGGTTTTCTAAAGCCACCCATTTTATTACCCTTCCCAAGTTACCCTCAGCCAAGGAGACGGCTCAGCTCATGGTGCAGCACGTCTTTCGGATCCATGGACTTCCAATCGACATGGTCTCTGACCGTGGTCCTCAGTTCTCATTGGGTCATCATAGAATACATTATATTCACATGAGAGGAGTAATGCAAAATGTGTAAACATTATTAAAGTGACTAGTGTTCCATTTATTAAAGTGGCCAGTGATTTCAAGTCTATGTACAGTGCCTTGCGAAAGTATTCGGCCCCCTTGAACTTTGCGACCTTTTGCCACATTTCAGGCTTCAAACATAAAGATATAAAACTGTATTTCTTTGTGAATAATCAACAACAAGTGGGACACAATCATGAAGTGGAACGACATTTATTGGATATTTCAAACTTTTTTAACAAATCAAAAACTGAAAAATTGGGCGTGCAAAATTATTCAGCCCCTTTACTTTCAGTGCAGCAAACTCTCTCCAGAAGTTTATTGAGGATCTATGAATGATCCAATGTTGACCTAAATGACTAATGATGATAAATACAATCCACCTGTGTGTAATCAAGTCTCCGTATAAATGCACCTGCACTGTGATAGTCTCAGAGGTCCGTTAAAAGCGCAGAGAGCATCATGATGAACAAGGAACACACCAGGCAGGTCCGAGATACTGTTGTGAAGAAGTTTAAAGCCGGATTTGGATACAAAAAATATTTCCCAAGCTTTAAACATCCCAAGGAGCACTGTGCAAGCGATAATATTGAAATGGAAGGAGTATCAGACCACTGCAAATCTACCAAGACCTGGCCGTCCCTCTAAACTTTCAGCTCATACAAGGAGAAGACTGATCAGAGATGCAGCCAAGAGGCCCATGATCACTCTGGATGAACTGCAGAGATCTACAGCTGAGGTGGGAGACTCTGTCCATAGGACAACAATCAGTCGTATATTGCACAAATCTGGCCTTTATGGAAGAGTGGCAAGAAGAAAGCCATTTCTTAAAGATATCCATAAAAAGTGTCGTTTAAAGTTTGCCACAAGCCACCTGGGAGACACACCAAACATGTGGAAGAAGGTGCTCTGGTCAGATGAAACCAAAATTGAACTTTTTGGCAACAATGCAAAACGTTATGTTTGGCGTAAAAGCAACACAGCTGAACACACCATCCCCACTGTCAAACATGGTGGTGGCAGCATCATGGTTTGGGCCTGCTTTTATTCAGCAGGGACAGGGAAGATGGTTAAAATTGATGGGAAGATGGATGGAGCCAAATACAGGACCATTCTGGAAGAAAACCTGATGGAGTCTGCAAAAGACCTGAGACTGGGACGGAGATTTGTCTTCCAACAAGACAATGATCCAAAACATAAAGCAAAATCTATAATGGAATGGTTCAAAAATAAACATATCCAGGTGTTAGAATGGCCAAGTCAAAGTCCAGACCTGAATCCAATCGAGAATCTGTGGAAAGAACTGAAAACTGCTGTTCACAAATGCTCTCCATCCAACCTCACTGAGCTCGAGCTGTTTTGCAAGGAGGAATGGGAAAAAAATTCAGTCTCTCGATGTGCAAAACTGATAGAGACATACCCCAAGCGACTTACAGCTGTAATGACAGCAAAAGGTGGCGCTACAAAGTATTAACTTAAGGGGGCTGAATAATTTTGCACGCCCAATTTTTCCGTTTTTGATTTGTTAAAAAAGTTTGAAATATCCAATAAATGTCGTTCCACTTCATGGTTGTGTCCCACTTGTTGTTGATTCTTCACAAAAAAAGACAGTTTTATATCTTTACGTTTGAAGCCTGAAATGTGGCAAAAGGTCGCAAAGTTCAAGGGGGCCGAATACTTTCGCAAGGCACTGTATATAGGCAGCAGCCTCTAATGTGCTATTGATGGCTTTTTAACAGTCTGATGACCTTGAAATAGAAGCTGTTTTTCAGTCTCTCGGTCTCAGCTTTGATGAAACTGTACTGATCTCGCCTTCTGGATGATAACGGTTATAGGTTATAGATGACCTGGAGCCAGTGGGTCTGGCGACGAATATGTAGCGAGGACCAGCCGACGAGAGCATACAGATCACAGTGGTGGGTGGTATATGAGAGAGGCTATTTTGTAAATGACATCGCCGAAGTCAAGGATCGGTAGGATAGTCGGTTTTACGAGGGGATGTTTGGCAGCGTGAGTGAAGGAGGCTTTGTTGTGAAATTGGGAGCCGATTCTGGATTTAATTTTAGATTGGAGATGTTTAATATGAGTCTGGAAGGAGAGTTTACAGTCTAGCCAGACACCTAGGTTTTTGAGGTTGTCCACGTATTCTAAGTCAGAACCGTCCAGAGTAGTGATGCTAGACCGGCGGGTGGGTGCGGGCAGCGATCGGTTGAAAAACATGCATTTAGTTTTACTAGCATTTAAGAGCAGTTGGACACCACGGAAGGAGTGTTGTATGGCATTGAAGCTCGTTTGAGGTTTGTTAACTTCTTGGTGACAGGGGCAGTATTTTCACGTCTGGATGAAATATATGCCCAAATTTAACTGCCTGCTATTCATCCCCAGAAGATAAGATATGCATATTATTATATAGTATACTTGGATATAAAACACTCTGAAGTTTCAAAAGTTTCTAACCCCAAGGACAAACCATTCAGATTTTTTTTTTAGGTCACTCTCTTCTGACATGTTGGCTGGTTTCACAAAACGTGTAGCTTTAATTTGCTATCTTGCATGTGTGATTTAATGAAAGTTAGATTTTTATAGTAATTTATTTGAATTTGGCGCTCTGGCTTTTGTCCAGGTGGGACGCTAGTGTCCCACATATCCCAGAGAGGTTAACACAGTATCCAAAGAAGGGCCAGATGTATACCGAATTGTGTCATCTGCGTAGAGGTGGATCAGGGAATCACCTGCAGCAAGAGCGACATCGTTGACATACACAGAGAAAAGAGTCGGCCCGAGAATTGAACCCTGTGGTACCCCCATAGAGACTTTCAGAGGTCCGGACAACAGGCCTTCTAATTAGACACAGTGAACTCTATCTGAGAAGTTGTTGGTGAACCAGGCGAGGCAGTCATTTTAGAAACCAAGGCTGTTGAGTCTGCCGATGAGAATACGGTGATTGACAGAGTCGAATTCCTTGGCCAGGTTGATGAAGTATGCACAGTATTGTCTTTTATCAATGACAGTTATGATATCGTTTAGTACCTTGAGCGTGGCAGAGGTGCACCCGTGACTAGCTTTGAAACCAAATTGCACAGCGGAGAAGGTACGGTGGGATTCGAAATGGTCAGTGATCTGTTTGTTAACTTGGCTATCGAAGACTAAAAAGGCAGGTCAGGATGGATATAGGTCTGTAACAGTTTGGGTATTGAGTGTCTCCCCCTTTGAAGAGGGGGATGACCATGGCAGCTTTCCAATTCCAAATCTCAGACGATACGAAATAGAGTTTGAACAGACTGGAAATATGGGTTGCAACAATGGCGGCTGATAATTTATGCTATTGTTTGAGGAGAGTGCACAATTATGAACTTGAAAACGTATGAATAAACCAATTAGTCACATTTGGGCATTATTGATACAACATTTTGAATAGATATGCAATAGTTCATTGGATCAGTCCAAAACTTTGCATATACACTGCTGCTATGTAGTGGCCAAAGTCTAAATTGCGCCTCGGCTAGAATAATTTATAATGGTATTTCTCTTGCATTTCAAAGATGAGGGAAAAAAATATTTAAATGCATGTTTTTTCTTTGTTTTATCTTTTACCAGATCTAATGTGTTATATTCTCCTACATTAATTTCACATTTCCACAAATTTCAATGTGTTTCCTTTCAAATGGTATCAAGAATATGCACATCCTTGCTTCAGGTCTTGAGCTACAGGCATAGATTTGTGTATGTCATTTTAGGCGTAAGGGGCAGATCTTTAAGATAATTTATACCTCTGTCTCACAACTCTTTGTCTCCTGTTTCCAGCCTGTCTTGACTTACCTTTTGCCTGCCCCTTGTACTATAATTAACTTGGAGACTCGTACTATCCGCCTCTTGTGTCTGCATCTGGGTCTTAGCCTGAGTCTTAGGGTCTTTGTCTTAGCCTTGATACACCCCTCTTCATTGCAACTGGTAGTACAAGAAGTAGTGGCACTGAATTAAGTGACTGAAACTTTACCTGGGACCGAAATATTAGCAGGATATAACTTTACCTGGGACTGAAATATTAGCAGGATATAACTTTTTCTCCTCTGTCTTATCAAACACCTGACAATACCACGCCTTTATCATCATCATCATCACAGAAGAGTCCATAGCCAAGTTCCATCTCCTCTTCCCCTGGCTGACTTTTGTAGCGTAGGAAAAGATATGAGGAAACTTTTGGCTGGCTCGGCAGAGCAGCAGAGTCTACATGTTCACTGCAGCCATCCTCACCATGTCGTTTGTGGGAATAACTGACAAGATCAATTTATGAAGCCGCTGACATAATCTAGCTTTGACATAAATCATATCATCATGGCAGCGCTGTTGGGCCGCTGACAGCTTTATGGCACTGCTTCAAGTGTGGGTAAATGTGTGTGTGTGTGTGTGTGTGTGTCTGACTATGTGTCTGTCTGACTACATGTGCGAGAGAGAGTGTGTGTGTGTTCCTCCCCTGCCAATCAGTGAAGAGTGACAGGCCCCAGGGATCAGGTAGGATGAAACACCTTCACAGTAACGGCACCACAGATTTCACAACGGCGGTGGTGAGGAGAATGTTAGGTAAGGGAACTATTATGTACTTTCATGCCACCTATGTGTCAGAGGGACATCTGTTTTATAACAGATGATTTTGGATACCGCTTTAACTATTACTGAAAATATTTTCATGGCTGTTATTTTCAACAAATTATGCCTCAAAAGTTTAACGAAAAGCCAGAGAAAAGTTTGAAAACTAAATATCGATAAAAATGAGAGGTACTTACTCGAAACAATTCCTTTGAGACAAAACACCATTAATCAAATCAAAATCAAATAAAATGTTATTTATCACATGCTTCGTAAACAACAGGTGTAGACTAACAGTGAAATGCTTACTTGCCCTTCCCAAAAATGCAGATAGAAAAGAAAGATAAATAATATAAATACTTAGAAGATAACTTAGAAAAAGCAGCTAGATTTATAATTACCATGTCATTGTTCAGCCACGACTTGGAAAAAACATAGGATATTACAGCTCTTCAGATCACATTGATACAATAGTCGTGAACGGAGCTCATCCAGTTTATTCTCCAGTGATTGCATGTTGGCCAATGGAACAGAGGGTAGAGGTAATTTATCCAAGAAGTAGTCTTGTCAGGTATCCCACATTTGACCTCCATAGGCCAGGTCCAATATAATCAATGTCTTTTGTCTCCAACTCATTGAAGTAGAAGTCCTCGTCAAATATAGGTTAGTGATAGCTTTTCTGATGTCCAGAAGCTCCTTTCGGTCATAGGAAACAATGGCAGAAACCTTATGTACAAAACAAGTTACAATCAGCACCAAAGAAACACACAAAATATCACAACTTGTCAGGAGCCCATTAAACAGCCTCTATTTTTCCAACACCATTCAAAATATCAGAAAAACAGAGAGATACTGACTCAAACTAATTCCCCACCATTGGCATAACATTTCTGTCCATTCATGGACATTCATGGACTTGAGGGAGGTCTGTCAAATGCTCAGTCTGCTTGGCTCAAATGCGGTTGGCCAGGGACCATGGCAAAGTCTCAGTTCACTCAACAAATAGCTGCAGATGACCCTATGCCTGTGAACTGATGGGGGCTTGGGCTAATAAACCTAAATGTACGAAGTAGGATTTTAAAAATTGACATAATTTACATTTGGGTTCAGAACTCGTGTCCTGATATTCTGGTTCTCTTGGAAACATGGGTTATTCTACAATGTAGAAAATAGTAAAACATTTAGAAAACCCTCGAATGAGGAGGTGTGCCCAAACTTTGACAGGGACTATATATATAGTATTTTGATATTGATTACTGCACTGTTGGTTAGAGCTTTTTTTTACATCGTTTTTTAAAATTGTGAGTAGATCACCTTTAATATTGCTGATAGATTGTTGTTTCCGTCAATGCAATTGTCTGCATCATTTCCAATCCCCCATACATATTTTTTGTTAATATACAGTTTCCATAAAATAAATATCTATGTTTAAAAAAATATATTTTCCTTTATTATTTTCCCCTAACCCTACCACCCCTCCGTAATTGGAGTAAACAAATGGACAACAACACTTAGGCTTCTAATTCCAGCTTAAACCTACTATATACATTTTACTGACAAAATACAGTGCCTTGCGAAAGTATTCGGCCCCCTTGAACTTTGCGACCTTTTGCCACATTTCAGGCTTCAAACATAAAGATATAAAACTGTATTTTTTTGTGAAGTATCAACAACAAGTGGGACACAATCATGAAGTGGAACGACATTTATTGGATATTTCAAACTTTTTTTAACAAATCAAAAACTGAAAAATTGGGCGTGCAAAATTATTCAGCCCCTTTACTTTCAGTGCAGCAAACTCTCTCCAGAAGTTGAGTGAGGATCTCTGAATGATCCAATGTTGACCTAAATAACTAATGATGATAAATACAATCCACCTGTGTGTAATCAAGTCTCCGTATTAATGCACCTGCACTGTGATAGTCTCAGAGGTCCGTTAAAAGCGCAGAGAGCATCATGAAGAACAAGGAACACACCAGGCAGGTCCGAGATACTGTTGTGAAGAAGTTTAAAGCCGGATTTGGATACAAAAAGATTTCCCAAGCTTTAAACATCCCAAGGAGCACTGTGCAAGCGATAATATTGAAATGGAAGGAGTATCAGACCACTGCAAATCTACCAAGACCTGGCCGTCCCTCTAAACTTTCAGCTCATACAAGGAGAAGACTGATCAGAGATACAGCCAAGAGTCCCATGATCACTCTGGATGAACTGCAGAGATCTACAGCTGAGGTGGGAGACTCTGTCCATAGGACAGCAATCAGTCGTATATTGCACAAATCTGGCCTTTATGGAAGAGTGGCAAGAAGAAAGCCATTTCTTAAAGATATCCATAAAAAGTGTCGTTTAAAGTTTGCCACAAGCCACCTGGGAGACACACCAAACATGTGGAAGAAGGTGCTCTGGTCAGATGAAACCAAAATTGAACTTTTTGGCAACAATGCAAGACTTTATGTTTGGCGTAAAAGCAACACAGCTCATCACCCTGAACACACCATCCCCACTGTCAAACATGGTGGTGGCAGCATCATGGTTTGGGCCTGCTTTTCTTCAGCAGGGACAGGGAAGATGGTTAAAATTGATGGGAAGATGGATGGAGCCAAATACAGGACCATTCTGGAAGAAAACCTGATGGAGTCTGCAAAAGACCTGAGACTGGGACGGAGATTTGTCTTCCAACAAGACAATGATCCAAAACATAAAGCAAAATCTACAATGGAATGGTTCAAAAATAAACATATCCAGGTGTTAGAATGGCCAAGTCAAAGTCCAGACCTGAATCCAATCGAGAATCTGTGGAAAGAACTGAAAACTGCTGTTCACAAATGCTCTCCATCCAACCTCACTGAGCTCGAGCTGTTTTGCAAGGAGGAATGGGAAAAAATGTCAGTCTCTTGATGTGCAAAACTGATAGAGACATACCCCAAGCGACTTACAGCTGTAATCGCAGCAAAAGGTGGCGCTACAAAGTATTAACTTAAGGGGGCTGAATAATTTTGCACGCCCAATTTTTCAGTTTTTGATTTGTTAAAAAAGTTTGAAATATCCAATAAATGTTGTTCCACTTCATGATTGTGTCCCACTTGTTGTTGATTCTTCACAAAAAAATACAGTTTTATATCTTTATGTTTGAAGCCTGAAATGTGGCAAAAGGTCGCAAAGTTCACAGGGCCGAATACTTTTGCAAGGCACTGTATATTTTACAATAGTTATCTTTTGTTTGTTTTTTGTCCCATCCTTCAGATACCCTCAACCCCTCCCATCTATCTCTGAAGACCATCCTGTTTTGATTCCTATTTGCCATATATTTTAACTTTGCTGTTTCACAAAAGTTATGAACCTTGATACATTTTGAGAACACAGTATATTTTTACATTAGATATCTTGTTATTTTTAGTCTCACTTTTCAGCTCCACTCAACCCCTCTCACCTATCTCTGAATACCATACAGTTTTGTTTTCTATTTGTCATATATTTTTCAACTGTGCTGTTTCACAAAAGTTCTGAACCATTCTATTGTCATAGTTTCTACAGATTGTAAATTAAAGATAAACATTTTTGCCAAGAGTATTATTATATTATTGATCGATTGACTATGACTTTTGAAATCACCCAGCAATGCTATTTGCAGAGTTAGCTCCAGGTAAATGTTACAATTCTTCAGCCATTACTGAACCTGCGACCAAAAACAAGCTACATACCAAAACAAATGATATAATGATTGTGTCTCTTCGCAGCAAAATCTGCAGAGCTGTGATGGTTGTACTCCCATTATTATAACATTCTATTGGTTGCAAGAATTTAAACTACACTGTAATGTAAGAGTTAAACATTTTTGTGATCTAATATGTAATACGTATCATATGTTGGTTGTAAAAAAAATATCTAGATCCTCTATGAGGCTGTGGAGAGATCCAAATTGAGGATTTAAAATAAAACATGAATCATCAGCGTACAACGACACCTTCATTTTTAAGCCCTGGATTTCTAGCCGCTTGATATTATTGTTAGGTGGGATTTTATTGGCTAACATTTCGACGGCCATAATAAGTAGATATGCTGATAGTGGACAACCTTGTTTTACTCCTCTTGACAGTTTATTGCTTCCTGAGAAGTAGACATTATTTACTATTTTACACCTTGGGTTACTATACCTAACTTTAACCCATTGTATAAGATATTCACCAAAACTGTAATATTCTGGGCATTTATATATAAATTCCAGTCATACATTCTCAAAAGACTTTTCAAAGTCTACCAGACCTGACTACCAGACCTGACTACCAGACCTGACTACCAGACCTGACTACCAGACCTGACTACCAGACCTGACTACCTGACCTGACTACCAGACCTGACTACCAGACCTGGTTTCCCAGATTTTTCATGATGTTCTATTGTTTTCAGCACTTGTCTTATATTATCACAAATGCATTTTCCAAGTAAAAGACCTGTCTGATTAGGATGAATAATATCCAACAATACCTTTTCAATCATATGCGCTATGCATTTTGCCAGAATTTTTGCATCACAACACTGAGTTGTAGGGGGCCTACAATTATTTGAATGGACTGGATCTTCATATTTACCACTTGGGTCCTGTTTCAGTAATAGTGAAATCAGACCTTCTTGTTGAGCATCTGACAATCTAAATTTTTTATAGAAGTGGTTAAAACATGCTAATAACTTGAACTTAATTTATATTTTGAATGTCCTACACTGTGTTGGCAGAAAATCAACTAGTAAATGCAGGTCATGTTACGCAGGCGATGTTCAAAAACAAATTACACTTCATGTACTGTTGATTGGGGAGCTGCACGGGGAGAGACCATATTGCTTGTTCGTTGACAAAATGATACCTGACAGATTGCACTTGACTCACGTAAAAGCATACACGATAAAATACATGGCACATTAATTAATATGTGTGCGTGTGTGTGAGAGTGAGTATGCGTGTGTGTGTGTGTGTGTGAGAGTGAGTATGCGTGTGTGTGTGTGTGTGTGTGTGTGTGTGTGCGTGTGTGTGAGAGTGAGTATGCGTGTGTGTGTGTGTGTGTGAGAGTGAGTATGCGTGTGTGTGTGTGTGTGAGAGTGAGCATGCGTGTGCATGTGAGCGTGCATGTCTGACTGCAATACTTTTTTATGATGATGTTTAAACTGCACTGATGAATTCCTATCCAGCAGGCTTGCATTCCAAATGGCACCCTATTCCCTATGTAGTGCACTACTTTTGACCAGGGTCTATAGGGCTCGGGCTTAAAAGTAGTGCACATTGTAGGGAATAGTGTACCTTTTGGGATGAAGTCCAGCAAATCATTTATCAAACAGACTGGGTGTAACACTAATCCATTCCAATGAGGAGGGAAAAAATGCCTTTAATTAAAGGAAACAAGCAAACAAAACTAAGACCCACACACCAAATGATATTCAATCAGTCTGCAATCCTAACAGAGTGTGGATCAATTAAAGGATTTCAACAGCCTAATCATGTTATCCTGCCCGACAAGTTTTGAATTTTAAACAGCCTATACGTGACCAGACCGCAGGCAGACACAGACACAGACACACAGACACACACACACACACACACACAGACACACACACACACACACACACACACACACACACAGACACACACACACACACACATACTCACACACACACACACATACACACACACACTGTTTGGATGTCCTGCATGCTCAGCTTCCCCATTGCAAGCGCTTTTGAGCGATAATTGATTTTGCGGTGATTTGATTGGAGAGACTGGACAAGGAAGTCTCTAAGGAAAGACATGCGTCATCTTTCTGCCTGTCCAACACAACAGGGAGAGATGTCCCTTTTTGTGAAGGTGAATACTGGTGACACCAAATTTGCATATCGAACATACAGAAGAAAGACATAATGGATTTTTAAAAAATGTTGTTGTATTGAAAGAAAGACAGCTGGAGGTCTGAAGACCAAATGTTTATAAAGCCATTGTGTATCTTTCTAGAAATTAAAACCATGAAGAAACCGATGGATACGGTTTTATCACAGGGAATGTGCAGGAGGTTAGTATAGGTGCTATCCCCGCTGTCTTTCTCTGATCAACACATAGTCAGTCACACCTTTCTTTCTATACAAGAAAAAGGTGTTAGAAATTGGCAGTTTACAGTGACAAAATTGCATATCTTCACCCTTTCGTCATACATTATCTATAGAAATTAACTGCACACTTTGGTAAATGTCAGCTAAATGGCTTCTAATTGCTTTCTGTGACCTCACCCTGGTCACCCTGTAGCATCCCCACACATAACAGCCTCCCAAAGCCATCTGAGAGAGGATGGGTAGGGAGAGAGAGCGAGAGAGAGAGAGAGAGAGAGAGAGAGAGAGAGAGAGAGAGAGAGAGAGAGAGAGAGAGAGGGGAGAGAGAAGGAGAGGGAAGAGAGAGACAAAGAGGTAGGAGAGTGAAAGAAAGAGTAAGTGAAGAGAACATACAAGAAGAGAAAGAGATAGAATGATAAAGAGCGAAGAAGAGAAATGTGTGGTTCAAACACTCGCATCACCTTCGTGTGCCGTTCTGAATGAAGGAGTTCCATTAGAAGGCCCTTGTCTTTTACCGTGAGCTCTCCATGGAAACCCAACGGTGGGTTTAATGCTATGGTAATGATATTCAACTTACTTGCCCTTTGCGAAGCTCTGCAACCTTTCTGAATGCTATAATAGTGTGGTTTTTATCACACAGCACTCAAAGATGTTGAATGAATTCATCATACAAACCCGTCAACATCTCAACACCACCGTGGGGAGAAACACGGGGGAAATCTCATAGACTGCCAGGGGAAAAAAACACTTTTATTTATTTTCCTTAAATACCAGAGAGTTTTTTTTGTTTAGAAGTAATAACTACGTAAATCTAGGCTATGTTGAATGGGCATAGATGGTGAACGGCAGTTAACCTACTCAATGGTGGGAGTGGGACAGATGTGTCAGGGCTTGCAAACAATCACAGATGACAAAACCCATAGTGCACTACATAGTGTCATAGGGCTCTGGACAAAAATACTGCTCTACAGTATTAAGGGAATAGTGTGCCATTTGTACCATAGCCTGTTATTAATGCTCTCATTTGCGCCTAACACATAGAACTGCTCATTCATCCACTCCCTGGTGCCTGAACCTACCAAGGAGATACTGCAAACCATAACAATACTAATAGCCTAATCAAGAGCTAATTGTTCATTATCTTTATTACAAAGACTACTGTTTTCTCACCAGGTTGGCTTTCCATATCTAATTATCTGGCTAGACAACGTGAAATCCATAGATTAGGGCCTAATGAATTTGTTTCAATTGACTGATTTCCTTATATGAACTGTAACTCAGTAAAATCTTAGAAATGTTATGTTATGATCAGCATTAAAAAAAATAGCAGCATTGGTCAGAAGCCCGTCAAATGGTTGCTATCCACTACAAGGCCATTGTCAAAGACTCCAGCCACCGGACTATCTGCACTGACCCCCGTTTGCACTAGCTCTTTTGACTCATCAAATACAGTATGCTGCTGCTACAACTTATTATCTATCCTGTTTGTCTAGTCATTTTACCCTACCAATATGCACATGTCTACCTCAATTACCTCGTACCCCTGCACATAGACTCAGTACTGGTACCCCGTGTACATGGCCAAGTTATCGTTACTCATTATGTATTTATTACTCGTGTTGTTATCTTCCTATTCATTTAATATTTTTCTCCCTGCATTGTTGTAAAGGGCCCGTAAGTAAGCATGTCACTGTTAGTCTACACCTGCTGTTTAAGAAGCAGGTGCGGCAGGTTGAGAGTTCCTTTGGGTCCACATCATCAACAAACTAACATG
This sequence comes from Oncorhynchus mykiss, assembly GCF_013265735.2. NCBI lineage: Eukaryota > Metazoa > Chordata > Actinopteri > Salmoniformes > Salmonidae > Oncorhynchus > Oncorhynchus mykiss. Next base: position 32,204,182 of record NC_048568.1, read on the forward strand.
GTCCAAGCACACCAAGACAGTCGTGAAGAGGGCACGACAAAACCTATTCCCCCTCAGGAGACTGAAAAGATATGGCATGGGTCCTCAGATCCTCAAAAGGATCTACAGCTGCACCATCGAGAGCATCCTGATGGGTTGTATCACTGCCTGGAATGGCAACTGCTCGGCCTCCGACCGCAAGGCACTACAGAGGGTAGTGCGTACGGCCCAGTACATCACTGGGGCCAAGCTTCCTGCCATCCAGGACTTCTATATCAGCCGGAGTAAGAGGAAGGCCCTAAAAATGGTCAAAGACTCCAGCCACCCTAGTCACAGACTCTTCTCTCTGCTACCACACGGCAAGCGGTACTGGAGCGCCAAGTCTAGGTCCAAGAGGCTTCTAAACAGCTTCTACCCCCAAGCCATAAGACTCCTGAACATCTAATCAAATGGCTACCCAGACTATTTTCACTGCCCCCCCCCCCCCCCCCTTTATGCTGCTGCTACTCTCGGTTATTATCTATGCATAGTCACTTTAATAACTCATTTTACCTCAATTACCTCAACTAACCGGTTCCCCCACACATTGACTCTGTACCAGTACCCCCGGTATATAGCCTCTATATTGTTATTTTACTGCTGCTCTTTAATTATTTGTTACTTTTATTTGTTACTTTTTGTAGGTATTTTTCTTAAAACTGCATTGTTGGTTAAGGGCTTGTAAGTAAGCATGTCACTGTAAGGTCTACACCAGTTGTATTTCGCGCATGTGACAAATCAAATTAGATTTGATTTGACAAATAGCATTGGATTTGATGTCACATTGAGTTAGTCCTGATGGACGGGTTTGTGTAAATTGGCTGCCTCATTATTTCCATGATCGGTCTCTGACACCAGACTGCCAGACTGCCAGACTGAACTCTGTGGTTCCATTTAGAAGGTTGCCATTTAAAAAACAAGTTTTTACTGTGATCAGAGATAAAGAGGTGTGTGTGTGTGTCAGCTTGAGAGTGTGAGTGTGTGTTAGTCTTTCGCTCTTCGTTCATGTACACTTTCTAAAGGGTGCTCCTGTTGTCTCCACACAGCCTACTATATACGTGGGTGTTGTTCAACATTGTTCAGCATAAGGGATTGATGCAAATGTTTTTCTATCTGTGTGTGATAGAGAGGAGCTGGGCCAAACCTTTAATTACTCTGCTCTGTCTGTGGCCTTTAGAAGCTAACGGAGCTGAACTAGAGATGAATTAACCCCCACCACCCAGAATCTGATGCACACACACAAACATGCACGCACACGCACACACAGAGACAGACACAAACACACACAGAGCGAGAGAGACAGCGAGAAAAAGAGGATGAGACTGAAAAACAGAGCGTAAACTGGTTGGAGCAGAAAATAGCAGTCTTCAACAGCAAAGGTCAAAGTTTCATCTTCCGATTTTATTTCAACCTATATTTTATCAGGTGTTGAGACCAATTTCTATTTTACAGATGAGCCCTGAATGACATAAATGACAGAAAATACACACATCAATATGAATAGAAAATGCAAGCAGAAAGAACAACACGGTCATAAAAAAACAAACCCATTCCTCAGTAACAAGACCCTCAAACAGCTTTCTGAATTAGCCTAGAGAAAACAACACATCACATTTAATTAACAACATTTTGAAGTTTGTTCCACAAATAAGGTGCAAGAAAACTAAAAGCTGATTTACCTAACTCAGTAGAGACCAAAGGAATTTCCAGAGTTAACCATCCCTGAGTCCGGGTGTGGTTACTTGTATGTCTAAAGTTTAGTAAAGATGTTAGGTGAAGTGGGACTTTTTTATTCTCAGCTTACACTTAAAAAAAAAACTGCTTTACAATTATCTAGATGCGCAGATATTTGTAAGCAAGAAAACAAACAAAATGGACAGTTATTTTTTTATGCGCTCTAGACAACAACAGATCCTTAGTTTTACCTGCATTCAATACTAATTTCAGGTCAATGAAGTTTTTCTTTTATACAATGAAGGCAGGAAATAGTTCAGATAGAACCTGGACAACCTTGTGGACAATGGCATTTACAGCAGTATCATCTGCATACAAGGGCAGGTTACAATGTTTCACAGACAAGTCAATATTCTTAAGAGTAAAAATCGACCCCTGCAGGACACCTTTCGTAATATCTTTGAAACCTGATTTAACACCATCAGTAGATACACATTGAGTTCTATCTGTCAAGTAATTTTTTAACCAGTTACATGCAGGTTGGTTCAAAAACTTCTCTAGGATAGGGGGCAGGCATTTGGAATTTTGGATGAAAAGCATGCCCAATTTCAAAGTTGTATTACAAAAGTAGTTTGAAGGTAACCTTTGAGATATTTTGTCGTCACGTTGCGCAAGTTGGAACCAGTGTTTTTCTGGATCAAACGCACCAAATAAATGGACATTTTGGATATATATGGACGGAAATAATCGAACAAAAGGACCATTTGTGATGTTTATGGGACATATTGGAGTGCCAACAGAAGAAGCTTGTCAAAGGTAAGGCATGATTTATATTTTTATTTCTGCGTTTTGTGTCGCGCCTGCAGGGTTGAAATGTTTTCTCTCTTTTGTTTACTATGGTGTTATCCTCAGATAATAGCATTGTTTGCTTTCGCCGAAAAGCCTTTTTGAAATCGGACATGTTGGCTGGATTCACAACATGTATAGCTTTAATTTGGTATCTTACATGTGTGATTTCATGAAAGTTAGATTTTTATAGGAATTTATTTGAATTTGGCGCTCTGCATTTTCTCTGGCTTTTGGCCAAGTGGGACGCTACCCTCCCACATATCCCAGAGAGGCTAAGCCAATTGAGAAAAGCATCTGAATATGCAGTGAGTGATCAACAGTATCGAAAGCCTTTGACAGGTCAATGACGAGAGCAGCACAATGTTGTCTTTTAGCCATACAGTTAACTGCACAAGTTTAACTAGGGATGCAGCAGAGATAGTGCTATAACCTGGTCTGAAACTCGACTGCTGCATATTTAGAATACATTTCAAAGATAGGAAAGATCTAAGCTTAGAATTAATCAAGGATTATTATATTTTAGCTAGGCAGAAAGTTGAGAAATAGAGTGGTAATCATTTAGGTCACAAGGGTCATCACCACCTGAAGGGGGAGTACATGGGCCACCTTCCACACCTTGGGGACAGTACCAGATATAATCGTCAGGTTAAAAATATGGGTTAATGATTCAGCAATCAGGGGAGCAGAGAGCTGCAGCAGAAATGCACATCAGCTCCAGTGGATTTTTTATTACATCAATCTTAAGCAAGGCATCCAGCACATCACAGATAGTAAGTTGTTGAAATTAAAACAAAGATTCACTAGAAATTGATGGATAAACCGTTGAGTAAGCTAGAGGCTGGAAGAGGGATGAGGAGTCGAATGATTCACCAAGGTCAATTAAACCACCTTTTCTCTCAAATAAAAAGCCTGCCGAAATAAAATGGTGGTTAAAAGCATCACTTATCCCATTCTTCTCAGTTATGATGCCAGAGTCAGACAGAACTTGCTTAGGCAGGGAAGAAGAGGAATTAGTATGCTTGTGTTTACTGTTTTCCAATATTTTGAAGGATCACCAGCAGAGTCAGAGAGAAAGCTTAAAAAGTAGCTTGGTTAAGCTTTATTTGTCGAGATAGTACATCTGTTTCTCAATTGTCTGAAAGATTGCCAGTCCACTACAGAGTCAGTTGTCTTTGGCCTACACTTGATTTTTCATCTGATAAGCTCAGAAGAAAACCAAGGATTAGATCTTTCACTCTGAATTGTTTAAAAGGGGCGTGTTCATCTGCCAGAGGTATAAATATGGAAGATACATTTTCTAGAGCCAACTCAGGGTCAGGAATACAGGATTGACCTCTTTGCCGCATCTATGCTGCTATGATACTAGGCTATGATACTGTGATGTAACTAGCTAAATACACAGCTTTCCCGAACGAGTAATGTGAAAGGAAGATTTGCATAGCTAATGTTGCATCTGAAGACAGGTTTGATCCCTGCTAGCTAACGTTAGCTAGCTTATAATCAAGCAAACCTGACGACATATTTGATGCATGTTGGTAGCTATCTTTCAATAATGTTTACATTTGAACTGGCTAGCTACTGTCCTTGTTTGTTGTGATTCAATGGCAAAGACACACCCAAGAAAGACCCACATAAAACCATACCCCTAAAACAACTCTTGTTTGCCTTCTGTCATGGCCGCTAGCATTTCTTAACGAGCATTGATAGAAAACGAGCCCAAATCAGGAAGTTCTGTTGAACCTTAACCTTTTACTGCGGTGGGATACATCTGGGTCACACAGAGTGTTTCTTGGTAGTCTTAAACAAATATATTTTGAAACAAAAGTATACACATGGTTACGGGCTTAAAAAAAAGAAGATACAGGTACAGGTAGATACAGGTACAGGTAGATACAGGTACAGTTATATGCAGGTACAGGTAGATACAGGTACAGGTAGATACAGGTACAGTTATATGCAGGTACAGGTAGATACAGGTACAGGTAGATACAGGTACAGGTAGATACAGGTACAGGTAGATACAGGTACAGTTATATGCAGGTACTGTACAGGCTCCGGTGTAGGTATTAGCTAGACTGCATTATCTGACCATCATAGAAAGCTATTCAGCGCATCCTTTTATTCTCTGTTGTGGGCTAAACGGTCCCTCTCTCTATCTCATTCCCTGACCAATGCGCACCATCTGTGTGTGTGTGTGAGAGAGGGTGTTTGTGAGGCCTTGCCCTTGTAATGCAGGGGGAACGGACAGACTCCCATCTCGGACTAGCCTATTATATGTACTATAGTACTGCTCCTCGTTTTATCACTGATGCTCCCTGAGACAAACGAGGCATTATCTATGTACCACCATTTATCATCCTCGGTCCAGCCAGCCAGCTAGCCGACCACGCAGGCAGAAAGGACCTTGGACGCTGTGCTGCTGTGTACATTTCCCAATCATTTGTTCTGAAAGTCGAGCGAGCAGGTTTAATGTTGCTGTGTTCCACTGTGTTTTCCTTAGGGGGACAACAACATGGAGGATGTGTGTTGTGACAAACAGTGTCAAGGTAAAGCTGCTGGTGATGAATGAGAAGAGTTCTGAGAACAGTTGAGGTATACTTTGAGGTATACTATACTTGTTAATATACACTGCCATACAGTGTATAATGATTTTTTTTAAATGTCAGATATTATATTGGATTGAATGGCCTTGGTCTAATCATTACAATATCAACCCATTAATCACCAAAATATTAACCCATTAATCACCACAATATCAACCCATTAATCACCAAAATATTAACCCATTAATCACCACAATATCAACCCATTAATCACCACAATATCAACCCATTAATCACTACATTATCAACCCATTAATCACCACAATATCAACCCATTAATCACTACATTATCAACCCATTAATCACCACAATATCAACCCATTAATCACCACAATATCAACCCATTAATCACTACATTATCAACCCATTAATCACCACAATATCAACCCATTAATCACCACAATATCAACCCATTAATCACCAAAATATTAACCCATTAATCACCACAATATTAACCCATCAATTACTACATTATCAACCCATTAATCACCACAATATCAACCCATTAATCACCACAATATTAACCCATCAATTACTACATTATCAACCCATTAATCACCACAATATCAACCCATTAATCACCACAATATCAACCCATTAATCACCACAATATCAACCCATTAATCACCAAAATATTAATCCATTAATCACCACAATATCAACCCATTAATCACCACAATATCAACCCATTAATCACCACAATATCAACCCATTAATCACCACATTATCAACCCATTAATCACCAAAATATCAACCCATTAATCACCACAATATCAACCCATTGATCACCACAATATCAACCCATTAATCACCACAATATCAACCCATTAATCACCACATTATCAACCCATTAATCACCAAAATATCAACCCATTAATCACCACAATATCAACCCATTAATCACCAAAATATTAACCCATCAATTAGTACATTATCAACCCATTAATCACCACAATATCAACCCATTCATCACCACAATATCAACCCATTAATCACCACAATATCAACCTATTAATCACCTTTTAGGTTAATCTCTCCTAACTTTGGTCTACTTTTATCCATGGAGATCACCTCAGGCACAGTGGCACTCTACTCCCTACATACTGTTCTCCTTCTGACCAGAACCCTATGGGCCCTGGTCAAAAGAGCTATTCCCAATCCTAATGTTTCAACTCAGAACACCATTTCAGCCTCATCGTCCTTCCAGAAATGTTTGTTAGGGTTCTTTATTTCCCCTGACTCTAATCTTCTTCCTCTCTTCATCCCGTCCTCCTCTTCATCTCTTCATCACATCCTCCTCTTCATCTCTTCATCACGTCCTCCTCTTCATTTTTTCATCACATCCTCCTCTTCATCTCTTCATCCCGTCCTCCTCTTCATCTTTTCATCACGTCCTCCTCTTCATCTCTTCATCACGTCATCCTCTTCATCTTTTCATCACGTCATCCTCTTCATCTTTTCATCACGTCCTCCTCTTCATCTCTTCATCACGTCATCCTCTTCATCTTTTCATCACGTCCTCCTCTTCATCTCTTCATCACATCCTCCTCTTCATCTCTTCATCACGTCCTCCTCTTCATCTCTTCATCACGTCCTCCTCTTCATCTCTTCATCACATCCTCCTCTTCATCTCTTCATCCCGTCCTCCTCTTCTTCTCTTCATCACGTCATCCTCTTAATCTTTTCATCACGTCATCCTCTTAATCTTTTCATCACGTCCCCCTCTTCATCTCTTCATCCCGTCCTCCTCTTCATCTCTTCATCACATCCTCCTCTTCATCACGTCCTCCTCTTCATCACGTCCTCCTCTTCATCACGTCCTCCTCTTCATCACATCCTCCTCTTCTTCTCTTCATCCCGTCATCCTCTTCATCACGTTCTCCTCTTCATCTCTTCATCTCTCTGCCTCCCTCCCTCCCTCCCTCCCTCCCTCCCTCCCTCCCTCCCTCCCTCCCTCCCTCCCTCCCTCCCTCCCTCCCTCCCTCCCTCCCTCCCTCCCTCCCTCCCTCCCTCCCTCCCTCCCTCCATGTATGCCTCACTCCCTCCCTGCCTCCCTCCCTGCCTGCCTGTATGCCTCCCTCCCTCCCTCCCTCCCTCCCTGCCTGCCTGCCTGTATGCCTCCCTCCCTCCCTCCCTCCCTCCCTCCCTGCTTCCCTCCCTCCTTGCCTGCCTGCCTGCCTGCCTGCCTGCCTCCCTCCCTCCCTCCCTGCCTGCCTGCCTGTATGCCTCCCTCCCTCCTGGCTTGTCTGCCTCCCTCCCTCCTGACTTGTCTGCCTCCCTCCCTCCCTCTCTGCCTCACTCCCTCCCTCCCTCCCTGCCTGTATGCCTCCCCCCTCCCTCCCTGCCTGCCTGTATGCCTCCCTCCCACCTGGTTTGTCTGCCTCCCTCCCTCCCTCTCTGCCTCACTCCCTCCCTGCCTCCCTCCCTGCCTGCCTGAATGCCTATATGCCTCCCTCCCTCCCTGCCTGCCTGCCTGTATGCCTCCCTCCCTCCCTGCCTGCCTGTATGCCTCCCTCCCTCCCTCACTCCTTCCCTCCCTCCATGTATGCCTCACTCCCTCCCTGCCTCCCTCCCTGCCTGCCTGTATGCCTCCCTCCCTCCCTCGCTCCCTCCCTGCCTGCCTGCCTGTATGCCTCCCTCCCTCCCTCCCTCCCTCCCTCCCTGCTTCCCTCCCTCCTTGCCTGCCTGCCTGCCTGCCTGCCTGCCTCCCTCCCTCCCTCCCTCCCTCCCTGCCTGCCTGTATGCCTCCCTCCCTCCTGGCTTGTCTGCCTCCCTCCCTCCTGACTTGTCTGCCTCCCTCCCTCCCTCTCTGCCTCACTCCCTCCCTCCCTCCCTGCCTGTATGCCTCCCCCCTCCCTCCCTGCCTGCCTGTATGCCTCCCTCCCACCTGGTTTGTCTGCCTCCCTCCCTCCCTCTCTGCCTCACTCCCTCCCTGCCTCCCTCCCTGCCTGCCTGAATGCCTATATGCCTCCCTCCCTCCCTGCCTGCCTGCCTGTATGCCTCCCTCCCTCCCTGCCTGCCTGTATGCCTCCCTCCCTCCCTCACTCCTTCCCTCCCTCACTCCTTCCCTCCCACCCTTCCTGCCTGCCTGCCTGCCTGCCTGGCTCCCTCCCTCCCTCCCTCCCTCCCTCCCTCCCTCCCTCCCTCCCTCCCTCCCTCCCTCCCTCCCTCCCTCCCTCCCTCCCTCCCTCCCTCCCTCCCTCTGTGCCTTCTTGTATGCCTCCCCCCCTTGCTCCCTCCCTGTCTGCCTGCCTGCCTGTATGCCTCCCTCCCTCCCTGCCTCCCTCCCTGCCTGCCTGAATGCCTGTATGCCTCCCTCCCTCCCTCCCTCCCCCCTCCCTCCCTCCCTCCCTGCCTGCCTGCCTGCCTGCCTGCCTGCCTGCCTCCCTCCCTCCCTCCCTCCCTCCCTCCCTCCCTCCCTCCCTCCCTCCCTCCCTCCCTCCCTCACTCCCTCCCTCCCTCCCTGTATGCCTCACTCCCTCCCTGCCTCCCTCCCTGCCTGCCTGTATGCCTCCCTCCCTCCCTCGCTCCCTCCCTGCCTGCCTGCCTGTATGCCTCCCTCCCTCCCTCCCTCCCTCCCTCCCTCCCTCCCTCCCTCCCTCCCTCCCTCCCTCCCTCCCTCCCTCCCTCCCTCCCTCCCTCCCTCCCTCCCTCCCTCCCTCCCTCCCTCCCTCCCTCCCTCCCTCACTCCCTCCCTCCCTCCCTCCCTCCCTGCTTCCCTCCCTCCTTGCCTGCCTGCCTGCCTGCCTGCCTGCCTGCCTGCCTCCCTCCCTCCCTCCCTGCCTGCCTGTATGCCTCCCTCCCTCCTGGCTTGTCTGCCTCCCTCCCTCCTGACTTGTCTGCCTCCCTCCCTCCCTCTCTGCCTCACTCCCTCCCTCCCTCCCTGCCTGTATGCCTCCCCCCTCCCTCCCTGCCTGCCTGTATGCCTCCCTCCCACCTGGTTTGTCTGCCTCCCTCCCTCCCTCTCTGCCTCACTCCCTCCCTGCCTCCCTCCCTGCCTGCCTGAATGCCTATATGCCTCCCTCCCTCCCTGCCTGCCTGCCTGTATGCCTCCCGCCCTCCCTGCCTGCCTGTATGCCTCCCTCCCTCCCTCACTCCTTCCCTCCCACCCTTCCTGCCTGCCTGCCTGGCTCCCTCCCTCCCTCCCACCCTCCGTCCCTGCCTGCCTGCCTGGCTCCCTCCCTCCCTGGAGGAGTGATAACAAACTGGGAGCCATAACAGACTGACTGAATAAATGTCAAGTAATCCACCTGTACTGCTGTGACAGTGACAGATGGAGAGAACTGTATGGAATAAGTCTTCTTGCATCCAAATATGTTTTGATTTTATATCTGTTTTTTTAAACAATGCCATGAAAGTAGCCTGTCAACTAGCGGACTTGTATGCTTCCCCCCCTTGCTCCCTCCCTGTCTGCCTGCCTGTATGCCACCCTCCCTCCCTGCCTCCCTCCCTGCCTGCTTGTGTGCCTCCCTCCCTTGCTCCCTCCCTCCCTGCCTGCCTGCCTGTATGCCTCCCTCCCTCCCTGCCTCCCTCCCTGCCTGCCTGAATGCCTGTATCCCTCCCTCCCTCCCTCCCTCCCTCCCTCCCTCCCTCCCTCCCTCCCTCCCTCCCTCCCTCCCTCCCTCCCTCCCTCCCTCCCTCCCTCCCTCCCTCCCTCCCTGCCTTCTTGTATGCCTCCCCCCCTTGCTCCCTCCCTGTCTGCCTGCCTGCCTGTATGCCTCCCTCCCTGCCTGCCTGAATGCCTGTATGCCTCCCTCCCTCCCTCCCTCCCTGCCTGCCTGCCTGCCTCCCTCCCTCCCTCTCTGCCTCACTCCCTCCCTCCCTCCCTGCCTGTATGCCTCCCCCCTCCCTCCCTGCCTGCCTGTATGCCTCCCTCCCACCTGGTTTGTCTGCCTCCCTCCCTCCCTCTCTGCCTCACTCCCTCCCTGCCTGCCTGAATGCCTATATGCCTCCCTCCCTCCCTGCCTGCCTGCCTGTATGCCTCCCTCCCTCCCTGCCTGCCTGTATGCCTCCCTCCCTCACTCCTTCCCTCCCACCCTTCCCGCCTGCCTGCCTGCCTGCCTGGCTCCCTCCCTCCCTCCCTCCCTCCCACCCTCCGTCCCTGCCTGCCTGCCTGGCTCCCTCCCTCCCTGGAGGAGTGATAACAAACTGGGAGCCATAACAGACTGACTGAATAAATGTCAAGTAATCCACCTGTACTGCTGTGACAGTGACAGATGGAGAGAACTGTATGGAATAAGTCTTCTTGCATCCAAATATGTTTTGATTTTATATCTGTTTTTTTAAACAATGCCATGAAAGTAGCCTGCCAACTAGGGGACTTTGAATTACATGACCTTCAACTAATGTAATTAGTTACACTCCTTCATGCCCATGTTTACACACTGTTTCATGCATTTATAGTCAGTCATGTCCAGCTCGTTATAAGGTGTTGTGAGTTGGGTATAAAATTAACATACCATATGAAAAACCAAATTCCTTCCTCTATAGCTGATCTGATAAGGGACAGAGTTTTGCCTTTGGCTATTAATAATCTGGACTGGATTCTGACATCGGACATTCCAAGTTTGATTCCTTAGAAACGTTGGGCTTCGTATTCTCTTTGATGATCCCATACACATGTTGACACAGAATTTGATTAACTACATCAATGTAGAAAATATATGTATAAACATATTCTGTTTCCCAAATGGAAAACCACTGGCTAGGCTCTCTGTATAAATCTGTTCTATGAATTCTGATGAAAGTTATTCAACGTGTGAGCATGAAAAACCTGTGACCGCCACTAAATCTTATTGGCCATTTATTCACTTCAAAGCAATCTTATAACCTAATTATCCTAACAGTCTCCAGGACCTTCATTTAGTGTATTAGCTAAATGTAGCAGAATTACGCAACTCTCTCTCTCTCTTGCTCTCTCTCCATCCTTGAATTAAGATCAAAAAACTCATTTTTCAGGCTGTGAAGTGTATGGATAGTGTTCTTGGTCGTTGAGTATCCTATACCACACTGATTGTGTTCATTGTAGTCAGAACACGGACGTTCCATTTAGTTGATTGGAGATGACAGATTAAATAAAATATCATTTTTGCTGTAAAGGTCTGGTGTTAAGTTACCACGCCGACACACAGCATTCCTCATACTAATCACCACGCCACAAAGCAGCCGATGTTGGCCTTGCTTAGAATCAAGCTTACAGCAGAGTCATTGTATCAGACAGTGATTGATTGACAGATAGCATCCAGAGGTTCTTATTAGATTGTTTTTGTTTCCTTGTTGTTGTTGTTTATATCCCGTAGACCCCGCTTTTGTTTACAGACCAATCCAAGGTTGGATTTGTTTTGTGTCTTCTTAAAGGTCTAGTGCAGTTATTTTTTTTATCTCAATATCAAATCATTTCTGGGTAACAATTAAGTACCTTACTGTGATTGTTTTCAATTAAAATGGTCAAAAAGAAACAGAAATAGCTTCTAAGCAAAGAGCAATTTCTCAAGCAAGAATTTTGCTAGGATTGCCAGAGAGTGGTCTGAGTGGGGAGGGGAAAACTGAAAACTAGCTGTTATTGGGAAAGAGATTTGGAACTGTCTTTCTTATCGGTCTGTTAACTAATTTACCTCCTGGAGATGTCACTAGTCAGGTCAAAACTTCATCCTACCAAAACAGGCTGAAATTTCAGGCCGTCTTTTCAAATAGCTCTTACACTAAAAGGGCATTATCATAATTTTCACAACTTCACAGTACTATTCCACCTCATAGTGTGGAAATATATATAAAACACATGAAAATCACATTTTTGACTGCACTGGGCCTTTAATGTGTTTTTGGGCAAGGTTGTTGAGGCAAATATCGATTTGTAACGTCCACTCCAATCTGTGTGATCGCGCTCCTATAACAGTGACGTTTAAGAGGCAATCTACGGTGAGACATCCTCACTTCCCTTGTGGCTTAAAAATGCAAGTATACTGAGTGTACAAAACATTAGGTGCTCTAAGGTGTTAGGTGTTAGGTGTTAGGTGTTAGGTGTTCATTAGGTGGTCCTAATATTTTCTACACTCAGTGTATATCTCACAGAACTTTAAAGGGCTCTCATACGTTACAGGGATGAGTTGAATAACACATTTTCTAAGAGTGGATGATGATGTGGATGATGTGACATCTTCCCTCCCTCTGCACACCTCACCACATCCTTATGTATTGCTCATCTTGTTAAGCTCCAGTGCAGTCTTACAAGTGTCAAACATTAATATCAGGAAGTAGCATATCCCTTTAAGTTGGATTTTCACCAGTGTCATGAAGCTCTACAGAAACGGGATTTGAAGGTTAAACCATGTGAGAGAGCACATTCAATAGTTAAAATGAATTGAACACTTTCAGCAGGTCTCTGGTAGAATCATTGGTATCCTCTGGTTCTCCAATCATTGGGATTATACATAGAACAGGTGTGAAGGTGTGCCTGCCAAATGACACCCTTTTCCCTATAAAGTGCACTACTTTTGACCAGGGCTCTGATAAAAAGTAGTGCACAATATATGGAAAAGGGTGCCATTTGGGATGTCCCCCAAAGTTCATTTGATGCTCTGTCACTGTAGTGTCTGCTATGACATTTTTTAACTCAGTTGAACTCAACTTTTTCAGGACCCTGTCTCACAAAGATAAGTCGTAAAAATCCAAATAACTTAACTTGGCAAACCACGTGTAACAACACCTGCACAGGAACGGTAGATCTGAACATCACACCTGCGGGACAGGTACAGGATGGCAACAACAACTTCCCAAGGTACACCAGGAACGCACAATCCCTACATCAGTGCTCAGACTGTCTGCAATAGGCTGAGAGAGGCTGGACTGAGGGCTTGTAGGACTGTTGTAAGGCAGGTCCTCACCAGACATCTCTGGCAACAGCATTGCCTATGGGCACAAACCCACCGTCGCTGGACCAGACAGGACTGGCAAAAAGTGCTCTTCACTGACGAGTCACGGTTTTGTCTCACCAGGGGTGATAGTCGGATTCACGTTTATCGTCGAAGGAATGAGCGTTACACCGAGGCCTGTACTCTGGAGCGGGATTGATTTGGAGGTGGACGGTCCGTCATGGTCTGGGGTGGTGTGACACAGCATCATCGGACTGAGCTTGTTGTCATTGCAGGCAATCTCAACACTGTGCGTTACGGGGAAGACATTCTCCTCCCTCATGTGGTACCCTTCCTGCAGGCTCATCCTGACATGACCCTCCAGCATGACAATGCCACCAGTCATACTGCTCGTTCTGTGCATGACTTCCTGCAAGATTAGAATGTCAGTGTTTTTCCATGGCCAGCGAAGAGCCCGGATCTCAATCCCATTGAGCACGTCTGGGACCTGTTCGATCAGAGGGTGAGGGCTAGGGCCATTCCCCCCAGAAATGTCTGGGAACTTGCAGGTGCCTTGGTGGAAGAGTGGGGTAACATCTCACAGCAAGAATTGGCAAATCTGGCACAGTCCATGAGGAGGAGATGCACTGCAGTACTTAATGCGGCTGGTGGCCACACCAGATACTGACTGTTACTTTTGATTTTGATTCCCCCCTTTGTTCAGGGACACATTATTCAATTTCTCTTAGTCACATGTCTGTGGAACTTGTTCAGTTTATGTCTCAGTTATAGAATCTTGTTATGTTCATACAAATATTTACACGCAGTTGACATTGAGAGGACGTTTATTTTTTTGCTGAGTTTAGCATATGGGAGAAGAGGGACATAGTATGACATTAGTATCATAAAGATAGCAGCTGTCACATGTTCTAGTGTGCTCTTATTTTCTAACAGGGCCTCCTGTTGCGATTATACCCTCAAAAAGTCATCAACAAGATGCCCACATTTACAAAGCCTGTAATTCAGATAACAGGCTTTGGTTCCCAGATTGTTTATAGAGTAGGTTTGTTATCTCAGGAATAACATAAACTATTCTGCTATTCAATTATAATGATGGAATAAAGTGTGTTTGAATAGGGAATTCCAGAGGTGTAATCTTCTAACCCCTTAACCACCTCGGCAGACATCTGTCACAAAGAAAACTACAGTACCAAATGCTAACATCACAGAAACTTGCACCACACGTGCCCCGTAAATTGCTTTGGATAGCGGATATTGAAAATAATAAAATTACTAGTTTCACAGTCAATAGCAATGAACAACAATATAACAGAATTGGACACCAACAAATGCAGCAACACGATGGTTGATGATGTTGAATAGCGATTCATCAAGACATTTAACTAGTCCCAGTCTGCGAGATGCATTCCCCCTAAAAGCATTGAGAAAACATTGAAAATGACATTCAAATAATGTCTACAATAGGCAGACAATTGCGGGCAAAATTATATTCTTTAATAAACGATTGGATTGTTGTTTTGTAATCTCTGATTGATAGGGAGTAGGCTAAGTTGTAAGAAGTCATTACACCACTCACACATTTCCCCACATGACAACTTTGTGTAAGGTGACTGTGTTTATAGAATAAAAAGATGCATGCAATTATTAAAATGAGGCGTTAGAACAAGATTCACGTAATTTAATACACTCTTAGAAGAAAAGGTGCTATCTAGAACCTAAATTGGTTCTTCAACCATAGGAAAACCCTTTAAAGAACCCTTTTTGGTTCCAAATAGAACCATTTAGCTTCCATGTAGAACCCTTTTGGGTTCCATGAAGAACCTTTTCACAGAAGGTTCTACATGGAACACAAAATGGTTCTACATGGAACCAAAAAGGGTTCTCCTATGGTGACAGTTAAAGAACCCTTCTGGAACCCTTTTTTCTAAGATTGTAAGGTCTTGGTATTATTCTTATGAAGTGATAACATGTTTTGGTATTACTGGCTTAGTCATCCTTCTTGTTTACACTATATCATTACTCATAAACACATTTTCAGGGACAGTGATTACACACGCTTTCAGATAGATATTATGTTGCTCATCATATGTATCAGCCAGTTTAGTTTAGTGAATCACTCGCTGCCTGTCTGCCTCAGATCCTCTACATGATGTCTCTAATATGAAATCTTGAGAAGATCCACCACATTTTCTTTAAATGAAATACCAATCATCTGTCGATCGTTTAGAATAGAAAACTAAATCAAATAAAAACAAATGTTATGTGTCACATGACCCAAATGCAACGGGTGTAGACCTTACTGTGAAAGAATTGCTTACGAGCCCTTCCCAACAATGAAGAGTTAAAAAAATTAAACGGGGAGTACCAGATCAATGTGCAGGGTTAATAACAATATACAGGGATTACCAGATCAATGTGCAGGGTTAATAACTATATACAGGGAGTACCAGATCAATGTGCAGGGTTAATAACTATATACAGGGATTACCAGATCAATGTGCAGGGTTAATAACTATATACAGGGATTACCAGATCAATGTGCAGGGTTAATAACTATATACAGGGAGTACCAGATCAATGTGCAGGGTTAATAACTATATACAGGGAATACCAGATCAATGTGCAGGGTTAATAACTATATACAGGGAGTACCAGTACCAGATCAATGTGCAGGGGTAATAACTATATACAGGGATTACCAGATCAATGTGCAGGGTTAATAACTATATACAGGGATTACCAGATCAATGTGCAGGGTTAATAACTATATACAGGGAGTACCAGATCAATGTGCAGGGTTAATAACTATATACAGGGAATACCAGATCAATGTGCAGGGTTAATAACTATATACAGGGAGTACCAGTACCAGATCAATGTGCAGGGGTAATAACTATATACAGGGAGTACCAGTACCAGATCAATGTGCAGGGGTAATAACTATATACAGGGAGTACCAGTACCAGATCAATGTGCAGGGGTAAAATGTATATACAGAGAGTACCAGTACCAGATCAATGTGCAGGGTTAATAACTATATACAGGGAGTACCAGATCAATGTGCAAGGGTAATAACTATATACAGGGAGTACCAGTACCAGATCAATGTGCAGGGGTAAAATGTATATACAGAGAGTACCAGTACCAGGTCAATGTGCAGGGGTAATAGCTACATACAGGGAGTACCAGATCAATGTGCAGGGGTAGTAGCTATATACAGAGAGTACCAGTACCAGATCAATGTGCAGGGGTAATAGCTATTTACAGGGAGTACCAGATCAATGTGCAGGGGTAGTAGCTATATACAGAGAGTACCAGTACCAGATCAATGTGCAGGGGTAATAGCTACATACAGGGAGTAGCAGATCAATGTGCAGGGGTAATAGCTACATACAGGGAGTAGCAGATCAATGTGCAGGGGTAATAGCTATATACAGAGAGTACCAGTACCAGATCAATGTGCAGGGGTAATAGCTACATACAGGGAGTAGCAGATCACTGTGCAGGGGTAGTAGCTACATACAGGAAGTACCAGATCACTGTGCAGTGGTAGTAGCTATATACAGAGAGTACCAGATCACTGTGCAGGGGTAATAGCTACATACAGGAAGAACCAGATCACTGTGCAGGGGTAGTAGCTATGTACAGGGAGTACCAGATCACTGTGCATGGGGTAGTAGCTACATACAGGAAGAGCCAGATCACTGTGCAAGGGTTATAGCTATATACAGAGAGTACCAGATCACTGTGCAGGGGTAATAGCTACATACAGGAAGAACCAGATCACTGTGCAGGGGTAGTAGCTATGTACAGGGAGTACCAGATCACTGTGCAGGGGTTATAGCTATATACAGTGAGTACCAGATCACTGTGCAGGGGGTAATAGCTATATACAGAGAGTACCAGATCACTGTGCAGGGGTAATAGCTACATACAGGAAGTACCAGATCACGTTGCTGGGGTAGTAGCTATATACAGGAAGTACCAGATCACTGTGCAGGGGTAGTAGCTATATACAGTGCATTCTGAAAGTATTCAGACACTTTGACTTTTTCCAAATTTTGTTAAGTTACAGCCTTATTATAAATGGATTAAATTAATTTTTTTCCTTATCAATTTACACACAATGCCCTATAATGACAAAGCGAAAACAGGGTTTTAGACAATTTTGCAGGACAGATGATAAGAAGAGTACAATAAGGACCAGAGATGCAGCATATGTGTCAAAGTGTGTGTGTGTGTTTATGTTATGTCAGTATGCGTGTGTTGTGTGTGTGTGTATGTAGTGTTTGCAAATGTGTGTGGGTTTTGTGTGACTCAGTATAGTGTGTGTGAATATGTGTGGGTTTTGTGTGACAGTGTCAGTATAGTGTGTGTGAATGAGTGAGGGTTTTGTGTGACAGTGTCAGTACAGTGTGTGTGAATGATGTGAGGGTTTTGTGTGACAGTGTCAGTACAGTGTGTGTGAATGAGTGAGGGTTTTGTGTGACAGTGTCAGTACAGTGTGTGTGAATGAGTGAGGGTTTTGTGTGACAGTGTCAGTACAGTGTGTGTGAATGAGTGAGGGTTTTGTGTGACAGTGTCAGTACAGTGTGTGTGAATGAGTGAGGGTTTTGTGTGACAGTGTCAGTACAGTGTGTGTGAATGAGTGAGGGTTTTGTGTGACAGTGTCAGTACAGTGTGTGTGAATGAGTGAGGGTTTTGTGTGACAGTGTCAGTACAGTGTGTGTGAATGAGTGAGGGTTTTGTGTGACAGTGTCAGTACAGTGTGTGTGAATGAGTGAGGGTTTTGTGTGACAGTGTCAGTACAGTGTCTGTGAATGAGTGAGGGTTTTGTGTGACAGTGTCAGTACAGTGTGTGTGAATGAGTGAGGGTTTTGTGTGACAGTGTCAGTACAGTGTGTGTGAATGAGTGAGGGTTTTGTGTGACAGTGTCAGTACAGTGTGTGTGAATGAGTGAGGGTTTTGTGTGACAGTGTCAGTACAGTGTGTGTGAATGAGTGAGGGTTTTGTGTGACAGTGTCAGTACAGTGTGTGTGAATGAGTGAGGGTTTTGTGTGACAGTGTCAGTACAGTGTGTATGAATGAGTGAGGGTTTTGTGTGACAGTGTCAGTACAGTGTGTGTGAATGAGTGAGGGTTTTGTGTGACAGTGTCAGTACAGTGTGTATGAATGAGTGAGGGTTTTGTGTGACAGTGTCAGTACAGTGTGTATGAATGAGTGAGGGTTTTGTGTGACAGTGTCAGTACAGTGTGTGTGAATGATGTGAGGGTTTTGTGTGACAGTGTCAGTACAGTGTGTGTGAATGAGTGAGGGTTTTGTGTGACAGTGTCAGTACAGTGTGTGTGAATGAGTGAGGGTTTTGTGTGACAGTGTCAGTACAGTGTGTGTGAATGAGTGAGGGTTTTGTGTGACAGTGTCAGTACAGTGTGTGTGAATGAGTGAGGGTTTTGTGTGACAGTGTCAGTACAGTGTGTGTGAATGAGTGAGGGTTTTGTGTGACAGTGTCAGTACAGTGTGTGAATGAGTGAGGGTTTTGTGTGACAGTGTCAGTACAGTGTGTATGAATGAGTGAGGGTTTTGTGTGACAGTGTCAGTACAGTGTGTGTGAATGAGTGAAGGTTTTGTGTGACAGTGTCAGTACAGTGTGTGTGAATGAGTGAGGTTTTGTGTGACAGTGTCAGTACAGTGTGTGTGAATGAGTGAGGGTTTTGTGTGACAGTGTCAGTACAGTGTGTGTGAATGAGTGAGGGTTTTGTGTGACAGTGTCAGTACAGTGTGTGTGAATGAGTGAGGGTTTTGTGTGACAGTGTCAGTACAGTGTGTGAATGAGTGAGGGTTTTGTGTGACAGTGTCAGTACAGTGTGTGAATGAGTGAGGGTTTTGTGTGACAGTGTCAGTACAGTGTGTATGAATGAGTGAAGGTTTTGTGTGACAGTGTCAGTACAGTGTGTATGAATGAGTGAAGGTTTTGTGTGACAGTGTCAGTACAGTGTGTGTGAATGAGTGTGTATATAGAGCCTTTTAGAAAGTATTCAGTTGACAGTGTCAGTACAGTGTGTGTGAATGAGTGTGTATATAGAGCCTTTTAGAAAGTATTCAGTTGACAGAGCATGTCAGAGCAAAAACCAAGCCATGCGGTCAAAGGAATTTTTCGTAGAGCTCAGAGACAGGATTGTGTGGAGCCACAGATCTGAGGAAGGGTACCATCAAAAATTCTGCAGCATTGAAGGTCCCCGAGAACAAGTTTGGAAAGTTTAGTCCCCAAGAACAAGTTTGGAACGACCAAGACTCTTCCTAGAGCTGGCTGCCTGGCCAAACTGAACATTTGTGGGAGAAGGGCGCTTGGTCAGGGAATTGACCAAGAACAGATGGTCACTCTGACAGAGCTCTAGAGTTCTCTGTAGAGATGGGAGAACCTTCCAGAAGGACAACCATCTCTGCAGAACTCCACCAATCAGGCCTTCATGGTAGAGTGGCCAGACGGAAGCCACTCCTCAGTAAAAGGCACATGACAGCCCGCTTGGAGTTTGCCAAAAGGCACCTAAAGACTCTAAGACCATGAGAAACAAGATTCTCTGGTCTGATAAAACCAAGATTGAACTCTTTAGCCTGAATGCCAAGCATCACATCTGGAGGAAGCCTGACACCATCCCTACGGTGAATCTATGTGGAGGCAGCATCATGATGTGGGGATGTTTTTCAGCAGTAGGGACTGGGAGACTAGTCAGGATCAAGGCAAAAATGAACGGAGCAAAGTACAGAGAGATCCTTGATGAGAATCTGCTCCAGAGCGTTCAGGACTTTAGACTGGGGCGAAGGTAAAACATTTTCTTTGAATAAAAAATAGAAAACGTCGAGGTGTCTGAATACTTTCTGAAATCACTGTATGTAGTCTTGTGAGTGTTTATAGAGTCAGTGCATATAGTCCGGGTAAGCATTTCATTAACTATTTAGTAGTCTTATAGCTATTTAAAAACCAATAAACATAACCTACAAATAGTTTAGAATACATTTGTTACCTTGACATTGTTAATCATAAACACATGAAGGGGAGCCCAATAAATGTTACTTAGTTTTGTGATTCCGTTATGTGTGTGTGTTGTGGCAACCCGGGGGCCAGCAGAGAGCTACAAAGGAAGGAACAGGACCTTGGTCAGCTCCAGAGGGCTAGAGAGGCCAAGGTGAGTCAGCACCACGGACAGCTCTACAGGCACCAACTGGGGCTGGTGATTCAACACTAATACTACCCAGTCCAGGTGCTCCAACCAATTGGCATCTGGTATTGGTCCAACCTGTGCCTAGTAGAGGCGCAGTCACTCGGGCAGACAGGCAGAGGGTACGCCTAGAACCGGAAAAGAGGACCCATTCCCAGGCAGCATGCCACAAGTTGGGAGCAGGCATTGAAACCCGAGACTCATCGCTTTCTCTTTTCTTGTTCATTAACACAGGCGGTCCGAGGAGCCGTCACGCCAGACAGCGTGACCCACCTGTTACTTGAGAGGCCTTTCAGTTGTATTTCTCCCCTCCCCGTTCCCCCGAACCTTTATTAAAGAACAACTTTTATTTGAGCACTGCAAAACGGTCTAGTGCTGTCTCGTTTTATTGAGTTCCACCTCTGACTCCCCTGAGCTTCCACACTGTGTGTGTGAGTGTTGACCCTAGTCCCTCTCTGTGTTCTAAAGGCTGAGTCAGCTTTTTATTGAGTTCCACCTCTGACTCCCCTGAGCTTCCACCCTGAGTGTGTGAGTGTTGACCGTAGTCCCTCTCTGTGTTCTAAAGGCTGTATTTTGTCTGAGTCAGCGTTTTATTGAGTTCCACCTCTGACTCCCCTGAGCTTCCACACTGAGTGTGTGAGTGTTGACCGTAGTCCCTCTCTGTGTTCTAAAGGCTGTATTTTGTCTGAGTCAGCGTTTTATTGCATCCTCTAGCTTTGAGTTTTTTTTTTTCCTGTTGATTGGACGATAGCTGGCACCTTGTGCTTCATCACTGTATGGCTGTCACATCTCTAATTCTGACAGTCTATACTCTGGTCAACATGGCAAACTACCTCCAACCTCCTTACTTTACTGGCCTTGAGTTGTTCCCAAATTTGTCTTCTAATGATGCATTGCGTCATGGGTTCCTCCTGAGCAAGTATAATAATTAAACAACCATGACTGTAGGTTTAATCTAGGTATGTCCTTCATAAAACGGAGCATCTTTTCATTGTAGTAAATACATTTTTTAATTTTTAATTTAAGCTTTATTTAACTAGGCAAGTCAGTTTTAAGAACAAATTCTTATTTACAATGACGGCCTACACTATAAAGGCCATGCAACAATACTTTAAACTTTTCATTTGAGTACTGTGGTATTTCTCTGAATTTAATGTGAGGTTACTATTTTAAGTCGTGTTTGATACCAGCGATCAAAGCCACTATCAAAGCAGTCCAGTACCAGACTGAAAACTCATGTAGAATGTAATTGCTCAAGTTACAGCATGGTCCCTATCATGCTACTTTCATGTTCATTGCTAATGTCCCTGCCTCACAGAACACATCAATGCATTTATATGCATGGATGGGTTCAGTATGGGCCGTGTAAAGGTTGTTGCTAGTGATGGTATGGTCTATCATTGTTGTGATTTCACTAGTAATCTTATGACTTATGCTTCAGAAAAGCAACAAAACCACCCTATTTACACAATGCAGAGTGTACAGAACCTACAAATGTGCTTGAATACTTGGATTATGTACCTACTAGTATTGTAACAGGTCCCGGTTTAGGAACACCGAACGGATAATAGCATCCTGTAAAACAGGAGACATGTTGAGACTGGAAATGAGATGTCTGGTTCGTGGACAGCTTCGCTCAGAATTTATTGAACATCTTCTCAAAATATCTCTTTTGTATTTTCGTTTTTACTTTTGGTATCAAAAATAATAATTTCATACAAAAACAAATCAGTCACATATACATAATCCATCACAAACACATGTGGAAAAACATTTGGACCTAAATCCTATCTAACACATTCTCATTCCTATCTAACACTCACCCAATTCCTTACCCAGTGCAAGACCATTCACACACACATACACAGCTTAAAACTACTCATTTAAGTCGGATACATAGCTAGAAATGCAGTGCAATGCATTCACTAAACCTCCCTGAGTAACAATGAGCAGCCATCTTCCACAGCGCCACAAGGCTACTGACCTTACAGCAACAAACGCTAGAAGATAAAATGTTTCTAACATCCAAGCAATACCCCCAAAATTATTACATGCAGTACATACATGATGAAATTGAGCCATAGATAAAAGTGACAAGGGCTACAAAAAACATACAGTGGCAACCAAAAAGTTAGTGAATGTCTCCCTTTTTTCTCTTAAAAACTTCTTGCTCCTACCTGAGACGCAGATGTCTCATCCAGACACCTGGAAATGCAAATGCGCTACGCTAAATGCTAAATGTACTCGTTAAAACTCAAACGTTCATTAAAACACACATGCAGGGTATTGAATTAAAGCTACACTCGTTGTGAATCTAGCCAACAAGTCAGATTTTTAAAATGCTTTTCGGCGAAAGCATGAGAAGCTATTATCTGATAGCATGCAACACCCCGAAAAACCTGAAGGCGACGTAAACAAAATAATTAGCGTAGCCGGCGCTACACAAATAGCAGAAATAAAATATAAAACATTCATTACCTTTGACGAGCTTCTTTGTTGGCACTCCTATATGCCCCATAAACATCACTATTGGGTATTTTTTTCGATTAAATCGGTCCATATTTACCCAAAATATCCACCTATGGAAACTGTGTGATTCAGAAAAAAACACTGTTTCAAAACGCAGCGTCATTTTTTTAAATTAAAAAAGTCGACGATAAACTTTCACAAAACACTTCGAAATACTTTTGTAATCCAACTTTAGATATTAGTAAACGTTAATAATCTATCAAATTGTACACGGGGCGATGTGTATTCAATAGCTCCACATCTTCAAATCATGTTTGGGAAATCTCTCTTCCAAGACGTCCTGTCGGAGACCGGATGGAATGGAATCTCTCTCCTTTGTTTGACCAAGAAATAACTCCCAGGAAAATGACAAGACTGGCGACATCGTGTGGAAGCTGTAGGAATTGCAATCTCGGCCCCATTTAATTTGGTGTCCCTTAAACAATACATGCAAGTGGCGCATTTATATTTTTTTCGGTTTTCAGTGACCAGTTTTTCTTGCGCTTTTCGATGAAACACACGCTCTGTTATAGTCACAGCCGTGATTTAACCAGTTTTAGAAATTTCAGAGTGTTTTCTATCCACACATACTAATCATATGCATATACTATATTCCTGGCATGAGTAGCAGGACGCTGAAATGTTGCGCGATTTTTGACAGAATGTTCGAAAAAGGAGGGGGTAGACGGAAGAGGTTGCAGCGTGGCTTCCCGTATAGCACAAAACTCTTACAGCTTAACAAAACCATCAAATAGTAAAACCACTAACTGACCGTTAGTAGTATATTTTACTTAACTTTAAAGATAGACTTCTCCTTAATGCAACCGCTGTGTCAGATTTCAAAAAAACTTTATGGAAAAAGCATAATCTGAGAACGGCGCTCAGAGCCCAATCCAGACAAAGAAATGTCTGCCATGTTGGAGTCAACAGAAGTTAGAAATAACGCTATAAATATTCACTTACCTTTGATGATCTTCATCAGAAAGCACTCCCAGGAATCCCAGTTCGACAATAGATGAATGATTTGTTCCATAAAGTCCATAATTTATGTCCAAATAGCCACTTGTTGTTAACATGTTCCGCCCAGCAATCCATCTTCATGAGGCGCGAGCACTTCGTCCAGACAAAGACTAGAAAAGTTCCGTTACAGGTCATAGAAACAAGTCAAACGATGTATGGAATCAATCTTTAGGATGTTTTTAACATAAATCATCAATAAGGTTCCAACCGGAGAATTCCAATGTCTGAAGAAAAGTACTGGAATGAGTGCTAACTCTCTCGTGACCGCGCGTCATGAGACCAAGACATTCTGGCAAACCACTGACTCAAACAGGTCTCATGAGCCCCTGCCTTAATAGTAGAATCCTCAAATAAGTTTCTAAAGACGGTTGACATCTAGTGGAAGCTGTAGGAAGTGCAACTTGACTCCATAGACACTCAGTAGGCCAAGCTTTGAAAATCTTCAAACCTCAGATTTCCCACTTCCTGGTTGGATTTTTCTCAGGTTTTTGCCTGCTATATGAGTTCTGTAATACTCACAGACATCATTCAAACAGTTTTAGAAACTCCAGAGTGGTTTCTACCCAATACTAATAATAATATGCATATATTAGCATCTGGGACGGAGTAGGAGGCAGTTCACTCTGGGCACGCTATTCATCCAAAAGTGAAAATGCTGCCCCCTTTCGGACAGTATGGCTGACCTGCACATATTCATATCTCAGTTGTTTTACATGGTCTGAGTTTCTTTCGAAAGGGACTCTGTTCAGCTGCTTCATTCTAATTCTATTGTGTTTCAGTAGACGCCATTTGGAATATGGTGTTATCTGCCATTATGTGGTCCTGCAGTTCTCTGCAGTTATTTTCAGTTACACAATTTACAATGTGAGTCTCCTGCTCTGGGGTGAACAGTCAACCTCTTCCACCAGATGCTGGTTTTCTTGCAGTTCTGTAAAAACATTTGAATGGTTTTAGTGATAGATCCTTCTCATTATGAAAGTACAGTACATATTACTGTACCAGTAAGACTACAGCCCTTACAGTTACTTACCGGTTCTCATTTAGAAATGTCCTAATGATACCTGCAACAGCATAGCGGCTCAGATTTGGTTGCCCAGCCTCCCTCATGCTCATCCCATGGGTGACAACATGATCAACCATAGTAGCTTTGATTTCATCAGTTATTGTGTTCCTGACTCCCCTTCCTCTTCCCCGTCCTCTCCTTCTCCCCTGTCCTAGTTCACCTCTTCCTTCTCCTTCTCCTCCTCTTACTTCTTCACCTCCTTGTCCTCGTCCTCCTCCTCCTCCTCCTCTTCCTCCCACCCGTCCTCCTCTAGTTCTCACCCCTCTTACTTTCTGTCCAATAATGGCCTCCATTGTTGTCCAAACCAAATGTTTACCTGTGGCCTATTTATAGTGCTCAAGCTCTGATTTGTAAGTGAACTCATTATCTAAGTGTTTTCACATGTTTCAATGTGGAAAGGCAATTGGCCAAACAGTGTAGCAATGTTGACACCAATGTTTACAGTTTTGCTAGAAGTGTGTTATTAAATTGCCAACTGAGTGTAAGCAATGAGTTGTGTTTACAGTTTTGCAAAAAGTATGTTATACAATTACAAACTGAGTGTAAAGCAGAGAACGTACACTCAGTTTGACACACTTGGTAAATGTATTGGCTACAAGTGTTAACTCTATCAGTCCCAAGACCCCAGCAAAGATCAGCTTTCATTTATCTGACTTTTATTTATCTGCACGTCCAACCCTTATATTTAGCCTCACAATGAAGTGTTTTACCATTTTATTTTCAGGACAACCAGGGCTACAAGTAGAACACCAAACAATTTGACAAACAGTTGCATTCATGAGTTTTATAGACAAATGTCCAGGGTCTGAATAGGGTCTGCCGAAGCAAAAACCTGATTAAAATGAATTGATATGAATTCTGTAAATTGGGTTAAGAATATGAAATCATCAAGTCCAAATGTTCTGCATTAAAAATGATACTGTTTATTTTCATACAAATGTGTTCCAGAGACCGTGAATAATGATGAAGGGTGCCACCTCCGCCACGCAAAAGATTAACATTTATGGAGGCAATTTAGTTGCTTAATTCATACTGAGAGCCATGCAATAGCCAAGGTTCTTAGGTGTTTATTGGAGAAGGATCAGGATGACGAGGAAGGATATGACAATATAAGCCAAATGTTTAGGTTTTTCATCTTTATTTTCCACTAACAGCTCTGACTGGAACCATAACATGGCCCAGTGCCCGAAACCATTGATCTTAGCTATAACTTTACTAATAGGTCTACTCCACTGGCTGGCTGGAATCCTCCTCTGGGTTTCACACGCACACGCACACACACACGCACACACACACGCTCTTGTACAGCTAACCTTGTGGGGACACACAATTCAGTCCCATTCAAAATCCTATTTTCCCTAACCCCTAACCCCTAACCCTAAACCTAAGCCTAAGCCTAACCCTAACCCATACCCTTACCCTAAGCTTAACCCTAACCATAACCCAAAAACCTAACCTTAACCCTAAACCTAACCCTAGCTCCTAACCCTAAAACTAACCATAGCTCATAACCCTAACTAACCAACCTGTAACCTAATTCTAACCCTAACACAAATTCTAACCTTAACCCTAAACCCTCTAGAAATAGGATTTCGTGGGGACTAACAAAATTCCCCCATTTGGTCAAATTGTTGTTCGTTCACTATAGTTAACTATAGTTAAACATGTTCACTATAGTTAAACATGTCCACACACATTTTCTGTGGTGTTGCAGTGAACACTTCTATCCGCCCACAGTTCTATAGCCTCATACACTATGTATGGAATCGATCTGCTAGATGAGTGTGTCTCCTGACTTTTCTCCGTACCCCTGAGACATTGTTCATTTTGTTTGTTTGTTGGGCCAGTTGCCTGGACTAGTTGATATCGCCTGTTGTTGTGGCTGTTGCACCCTGTATGAAATATACATGTGCATTTTGTGAATGTTTGGTAAGTTCAACCTGGATCTATGTGGGATCTATACTCACACTGCCAATCAAATCTCTTCCTGTCCCACAGAGATGAGAAGTGAAGGAAGGAGGTAGGAGGTTGATTCAGGGTAGAGATGTTTACTGTATTTTTTTGGCTCATCCTTGGAAAAGCCTTGGATCTGTTGCATGTTTTTTTAAAATAGTTATTATTACTTATTTATTTAACCTTTATTTAACTAGGCAAGTCAGATAAAGAACAAATTCTTATTTACAATGACGGCCTACCAAAAGGCAAAAGGCCTCCTGAGGGGACGGGGGCCTGGGATTAAAAATACAAATGAAATAAAAATATAGGACAAAACACACATCACGACAAGACAAACAACAGAACACTACATAAAGAGAGACCTAAGACAACAACATAGCAAGGCAGCAACACATGACAACACACCATGGTAGCAACACAACATGACAACAACATGGTAGCAACACAACATGACAACAACATGGTAGCAACACAACATGACAGCAGCACAGTTTACACATATTATTGGGCACAGACAACAGCACAAAGGACAAGAAGGTAGAGACAACAATACCAGCCACAACTGTCAATAAGAGTGTCCATGATTGAGTCTTAGAATGAAGACATTGAGATAAAACTGTCCAGTTTGAGTGTTTGTTGCTTGTTCCAGTCGCTAGCTGCAGTGAACTGAAAAGACGAGCAACCCAATGATCTGTGTGCTTTGGGCACCTTTAACAGAATGTGACTGGCAGAACGGGTGTTGTATGTGGAGGATGAGGGCTGCAGTAGATATCTCAGATAGGGGGGAGTGAGGCTTAAGAGGGTTTTATAAATAAGCATCAACCAGTGGGTCTTGTGATGGGTATACAGAGATGGCCAGTTTACTGAAGAGTATAGAGTGCAGTGATGTGTCCTATAATGAGCATTGGTGGCAAATCTGATGGCCGAATGGTAAAGAACATCTAGCTGCTCAAGAGCACCCTTACCTGCTGATCTATAAATTATGTCTCTGTAATCTAGCATGGGTAGGACGGTCATCTGAATCAGGGTTAGTTTGGCAGCTGGGGTGAAAGAGGAGTGATTACGATAGAGGAATCCAAGATTTAACTTTAGCCTGAAGCTTTGATATGTGCTGAGAGAAGGACAGTGTACCGTCTAGCCATACTCCCAAGTACTTGTATGAGGTGACTACCTCAAGCTCTAAACCCTCAGAGGTAGTAATCACACCTGTGGGGAGAAGGGCATTCTTCTTACCAAACCACATGACATTTGTTTTGGAGGTGTTCAGAACAAGGTTAAGGGCAGAGAAAGCTTGATAGACACTAAGAAAGCTTTGTTGTAGAGAATTTAACACAAAATCCGGGAAGTGGCCAGCTGTGTATAAGACTTTATCATCTACATATAAATGGATGAGAGCACTTCCTACAGCCTGAGCAATGTTGTTGATGTAATTTGAGAAGGGGGGGCCTAGAATCGAGCCTTGGGGTACACGCTTGGTGACAGGCAGTGGCTGAGGCAGCAGATGTTCTGACTTTATACACTGCACTGTTTGTGAGATGTTGTTAGCAATCCAGGCCAAAGATCTCTCAGAGACACCAATACTCCTTAGCCAGCCCACAAGAATGGAATGTTCTACCGTATCAAAAGCTTTCGCCAAGTCAAAAAAATAGCAGCACAACATTGCTTAGAATCAAGGGCAATGGTGCCATCATTGAGGACATTTAAGGTTGCAGTGACACATCCATAACCTGAGTGGAAACCATATTGCATACCAGAGAGAATACTATAAACATCAGGAAAGCCAGTCAGTTGATTATTGACAAGTTTTCCCAACACTCTTGATAAACAGTGCAAAATACAAAAAGGCCTATAACAGTTAGGATCAGTTTGATCTCCCCCTTTAAATAAATGACGAACCATGGCTGCCTTCAAATCAATGGGAACCTCCCCAGAGAGGAGAGACAAATGAAAAAGGTCAGAGATAGGCTTGGCGGTTATAGGGGCAGCAACCTTAAAGAAGAAAGGGTCTAAACCATCTGACCCATATCATTTTTTGAGGGGAAGTTTAAGGAGCTCCATCAGCACATCGGACTCAGTTACCGCCTGCAGGAAGAAACTTTGTAGCAGGGCAGGGGGAAAAGAGGGAGGAGCGTCAGGGCTAGTCGCATTAGAAGGGGTGCGAGACAGGCAAGGAGGCATGGCTGAGTCAAATAGGAATCCTGACTTAACTTTTTATGGCTGCAGGGGCAGTATTGAGTAGCTTGGATGAAAAGGTGCCCATTTTAAACGGCCAGCTCCTCAGTCTCAGTTGCTAATATATGCATATTATTATTAGTATTGGATAGAAAACACTCAAAAGTTTCCAAAACTGTCAAAATATTGTCTGTGAGTATAAAAGAACTGATTTTGCAGGCGAAATCCTGAGGAAAATCAAAACAGGAAGTGGCTTCTATTTTGAAAACTCCATGTTCCATAGCCTCCCTTTGCTGGATTTAAAAGGATATGAACCAGATTCCTTTTCCTATCACTTCCTCAAGGTGTCAACAGTCTTCAGACAGAGTTTCGGGCTTTTATTTTGAAAAATGAGCCAGAACGATAACATAGCGTCAAGAGGTCACATGAATTTTGCTCGCGCAACAGAGTTTGGATAGGTATTGCTTTTCCCTCTCCTACTGTGAAAGACATTTGTTGTTGATATATTATTGATTATATATTTTAAAAACAACCTGAGGATTGATTATAAAAAACATTTGACATGTTTCTGTGGACATTATGGAAACTATTTGGAATCTTCTTCTGTGTTGTCGTGACCGCTCTTTCCTGTGGATTTCTGAACATAACGCGACAAACAAAGTGTACTTGATGTTTTGTCGTGCGATCGATAAACTTACACAAACGCTTGGATTGCTTTTGCTGTAAAGCATAATTTCAAAATCTGAGACGACAGGAGGATTAACAAAAGGCTAAGCTGTGTTTTCCTATATTGCACTTCGGAGAAACAGTTCGTAGAAACATTTGAAACGATGTATAAAATCAATCTTTAGGATGTTTTTCACATAAATCTTCAATAATGTTCCAACCGGAGAATTCCTTTGTTTTTAGAAATGCAATGGAACGCAGCTACCACTCACGGGACCGCGCGTGATCAACTCATGTCACTCTGGCAGACCCCTTACTCAATCAGCTCTCATTCGCCCCCACTTCACAGTAGAAGCCTCAAACAAGGTTCTAAAGACTGTTGACATCTAGTGGAAGCCCTAGGAAGTGCAATATGACCCCATAGATACTGTATATTCGATAGACAATGAGTTGAAAAACTACAAACATCAGATTTCCCACTTCCTGGTTGGATTTTTTCTCAGGTTTTCGCCTGCCATATGAGTTCTGTTATACTCACAGACATCATTCAAACAGTTTTAGAAACTTCAGAGTGTTTTCCATTCAATACTACTAATAATATGCATATATTAGCATCTGGGCTTGAGTAGCAGGAAGTTTACTCTGGTCATGCTTTTCATCCAAACGTGAAAATGCTGTATCTCAAACAGGTTAAATGAACTAACTTTGGCCTTCCGGATAGCCTGAGTGCACTTATTTCTAATTTGCCTGAACGAGAGCCAGTCAGCCTGAATATGCGTGTGGCAAGCATTTTGCCAAATGCAATTCTTGAGGTGGAGTAACTCTGCAAGATCACGGTCGAACCAGTGGCTTAACCTTTATGGGGGAGTGTTTGTTAATTAACAATAACAACAACTAAAATAATGTCAGAGTGTCTTTGACAGATGGGATCAAGCTGATTCTGTACCAATTTACAGAGGCCAGATCATTAATGTTTTTTAGCAAGCGTGTATGACAAATCAGGACAGGTCATTTCACTGAGCAGCCATTACGAACACAGGCTGTAAAACAGTAATCACTAAGGCCATTACATAAAACACCAGGCTGATACCTATCAGGCCTATCAGGCTTCTCCTGGGGATAATAGAAGAAGAGAGAGGCAGAGGAAGAGAGAAATGGAGAGGATGTATAGGTACAGGGAGAGAGAGAGAGAGAGAGAGAGAGAGAGAGAGAGAGAGAGAGAGAGAGAGAGAGAGAGAGAGAGAGAGAGAGAGAGAGAGAGAGAGAGAGAGAGAGAGATGTGTGGGGTCTCTCTCTTTCTCTCTCTCTATTTCTCTCACTTTCTTTCTATCTTTTTTATTTTTCTCACTCGCTCTTTCTTTCTCTCTCTCTCTCTCTCTCTCTCTCTCTCTCTATCTCTTAAAAAAGAGTGAGTGGTCACTCAGTATTCAGACAGGAGTTCCATGCATCCAAATAAACATAGAGTCCCCGTCCAAATAAAAATCGGTAATCATAAAACAGCACTGTCAAACGAGACTCTATAAAACTTTGCAATATTAAAGTAGCTAAGATATTGTGTTGTGTTCTTTGGATATGATCATTGGACTTTATAAAGCTTTATGGGTTTTGCCATACACACCGGTCTGTTTCTCATGAATCCTCCTATTCCAGTCCTCAGCATCTGAAACGTATACTTTGTGATTTGGCAATGAGCCCTTTATCTACTTCCCCAGAGTCAGATGAACTTGTGGATGTGTTTCGTCTGCTCCTTCTTCGGTGCTTTAGGTCACCGGGCTCCCGCGCCTCAGCCGGCTCGACAGGTTCCGCGCTTCGGCAGAAGTGGCTCCTGATCCCCGGGATCGTCCCTGTTGTCGGCGTTCTGCGGCTAGAGCCGCGTGTCAGGGAGAGGGTACTGTCATGTATACTCCCTCTCTGGCATCTAGGTCACCAGACTGCTGATTATTACGCACACCTGTCACCATCGTCACGCACACCAGAGCTTATTGACACTCACCTGGACCTATATATGTCACTCCCTTTGGTTCCTTCCCCAGGCGTTATTGTTTCTGTTCCAGTGTCATGTCTGTTTGTTGTTTCTGTTTCTTATTTTGTATTATGTTGTGTTTATTTATTAAAAAACTCACTGTTTCCCGACTCTCAGTGCACATGTTACAGAATGCAATTTTTTGTATGTCTCTGTGTCCAGTATGACGGAAGTTAGAGGTAGTTTCTCGAGCCAATGCTAACCAGCATTAGTGCAATGAGTTGGTTTCTATGTGTATCTGCTATCGTGTCCTCAACATCTCCCCACAGCAGCTTCTGGGACAGTGAGACCTCTATATATGCATCATGTCTCCCAACCCAATCCAAGCCAACCCAAATCAATCCAAGCCAACCCAAACTAAACCAACCCAAACCAATCCAAGCCAAGACAACCCAAGCCAACCCAAACCAACCCTAACCAATCCAATCCAAGACAACCCAAGCCAACCCAAACCAATCCAAGACAACCCAAACCAATCCAAACCAATCCAATCCAAGCCAACCCAAACCAAACCAAACCAACCCAACCCAGCCCAAGCAAA
This sequence comes from Oncorhynchus mykiss, assembly GCF_013265735.2. Lineage (NCBI taxonomy): Eukaryota > Metazoa > Chordata > Actinopteri > Salmoniformes > Salmonidae > Oncorhynchus > Oncorhynchus mykiss. The sequence continues at coordinate 32,236,363 of NC_048568.1, forward strand.
CCCAAACCAATCCAAGACAACCCAAACCAGCCCAAACCAATCCAAGACATCCCAAGCCAACCCAAACCAATCCAAACCAACCCAAGCCAACCCAAACCAATCCAAACCAACCCAAGCCAACCCAAACCAATCCAAACCAACCCAAGCCAACCCAACCACATTTGGCAGATTGTTAATTACCATGAGACTGATGAAAATTACTTTATCAATTTGAATCAGAACAGAGAGTCTCCGATCTGTCTAAATCAATTGTTTTGTCAGTGAGAGAAAGTGTGCATGTTCCTGTGTGCTTATGTGCATTCCCGTGTGCGTGCATTTGTGTATGTGTTTATGTTTTTATATCTCTTCGTGGTGGCTCTACAAACAGCTATATCCGCCATTCGGCTCTGTTCATTTCCTCCAAGGCCCACGCTGTGATTTGGTCACTGTTCTCTTCGCTCCCTGTCTGAAGTGTTTCTGCAGTACAGGTGCTGGTGGACGGCTCTGCCGTGGTGAGACCAGCTAATCAGTGTCTTTGTTAGGAGCAGCAGGGGAGACGTCTGGAGACTAAAGCCTTGGCTGTCAACACACACCTGGGACTGTAGTCATCTGTACAGAGTCGAGGAATTCCATGTGTTGCTCTGTTTGTCTTGCTGCCAATAAGAGCACCTCAGTTACTGAAAACAAACAATATTATTTTCCAATAGCAGTAAAAATGCTTGTACAGTACTTACTAGCCTGTTACCTGGTAATAATTGACCACATTACGTTGTAATTATTGTTACTTGTCAGTTTTCAGAAGCATAAGTCAAAAATGACCAGTGAAATCACATCAATAATAGACCATACCCTAATTAGCAACAACCTTCAGACGGCCCATTGTGAGCCCAGTCATGCAGATACATGCTGTTCTGTGATGCCGGAACATTAGCCCTGAAATCATCCCTGTATGATGCATTTTGCATCAAAATGATGCTGTGTTTTTCATTTGACCAACTAAATATTCTGTTTAAGAACAGACTGTATGTCCTCCAGACGTCACGTTGGAAGTCATTCATACCAAGTGTCACCACAAGGGGGAGACTGCTACATTTTGGGAGCTCTGGTTGGTGATGTACTTTGATCTTGGTGCTACTTCCTCATTCTGAGCGAAGCTGTCCATGAACCACACACCTTATTTCAACTCTCATCATTTCTCCTGTTTTACAGGGTGGTATTATGTATAAATGGATCTGGAAGTGTATGGTACTACATCATATTGACTGATCCCTGTCTTTTCGTACTGTGCTACATTGTTTTGTCTTGTCTCTTTCAGAGTCATGGAGCTAGAAGCAGATGCAGTGCATCATGAGCTAATATATGTGGACGAGGCAGGTTTCAACCTTGCAAAAACAAAGGGCCTCGGCAGAAATATCATCAGACACCATGCCATCATCCCTGTCCCGGGACAATGTGTTGTTAACAACATAACTATTAGCCAAAACGGCGTCCTTCACCATCATGCAATCCTAGGCCCATACAACACTGCACACATTATCACAATTCTGGACACCCTCCACAACAGACTAATCCCTGATGACCAGGGGCCAGAGCAGCCCAGGTACGTTATCATCTGGGACAATGTTAGTTTCCACTGGGCTGCTGTGGTCCGCAATTGGTTCACAGGTCACCCACTTTTCATCACACTCAATCTCCCCATACTCTCTGTTCTTGAATCCTATTGAATAATCCTTCTCTCCATGGCGTTGGAAGGTGTATGATCGCCAGCCCCACCAACACATACCCCTTCTACAGGCAATGGAGGAGGCTTGTGGAGACATGGATCAGGGGTCATGTCAGGCCTGGATACGACACTCCAGGCGATACTTTCCACGCTGCCTAGCTCAAGACAACATCACATGTGATGTGGATGAAGTCTTATGTCCAGACCCACAAAGAAAGTGAGATGTAGCAAAAAACAACTATGTTATTTTTATTCTAGCACAAATGTTTTTGTTTTCTTCTACAGCGCTTTTGTTGTTTGAGGAGTGTTAGAACATTTTGAAATATATATATATATATATATATATATATATATATATATATATATATATACATATAACTGTTCTCCCTTATATGTATTGATAATGAGTTATGTTTGAAATACACATCCATACTTTACACACTTGGATACCTGTGTGTGTGTGTGTTTACTACACGTACGACAAAACTTTATTGCAAACTGCTATGCCCTGCAAACAGAAAAAGCAACAGCCACAAGTGTTTTTCATTTATACAATCAGTGCCTAGCTGGTGCTTGTGTGCTTATTCAAATGATGGTTTGTGTGTACTGTACTGTATTGATGAAAAAACACAATTAAAAAAAAAAAGAATTGTTTGCCTTTGCAAGAGATGTATAATGTTTTACTGACTTGGTGTAAGGTTTTGTGGTTAGTGTGCAGAGTTTTGCAAAAAAATCCTATCGTTTCAAAGATAGTGCCTAAGCCATCAGAAAAAAACAGCAATAAAATTCACTCATTGAGCTTGTCTGGCTTTACTGAACAATAGAATAGTTCCAAAACTGTAAAATCCGCCAATTAGGCACTCTTGTTTGGCTAGAGCGAACGCTCAAAGTATTTGAAAGATTTCAAATAGTATTGTGTGTGTCTGGGTGTGTGCGTGTGCATGTGCATATGTGTGGGTACACACTGTGTACTATGTCATTCCCAGATCCAGTGATGTGTCAAGACTGAAACTCCTCAGCTCCACTATCAGCGTTGTGTTGCTTTACCATCAGCGTCATGTCAATGTGATGCTCTACCTGCTACACAGAGTGTGTTGCTTTACCATCAGTTTAGCGTCAACTTGTGAAATTTACTTGAAAATGAAATACAGAAATATGTCATTTTCATAAATATTCACACCCTTTAGTCAATACTTTGTAGAAGCACCTTTTTGGCAGTGATTACAGCTGTGAGACTTTCTAGTCTGTTAGACCTTCCCCACCCTGACTGTGCAACATTTTCTTATTATTCTTTATAGAATTCTTCAAGCTCTGTCAAATTGGTTGTTGATCATTGTTCGACAACAATTTTCAGGTCTTGCCATAGATTTTCAAGTAGATTTAAGTCAAAACTTTAACTTGGCTGCTCAGGAACATTCTCTGTCTCTTTGGTAAACAACTCCAGTGTAGATTTGGCCTTGTGTTTGTTCTGCTGAAAGGTGAATTCATTTCCCAGTGTCTGGTGGAAAGCAGACTGAACCAGGTTTTCCTCTAGGATTTTACCTGGCTGAGATATAGAAGGCTGGGCTTCAACGACCTTAGCTGGCTCGAGAGGTTTCCTTTCCTTAGCTGGCTCGAGAGGTTTCCTTACCTTAGCTGGCTCGAGAGGTTTCCTTGCCTTAGCTGAATCGAGAGGTTTCCTTGCCTTAGCTGGCTCGAGATGTTTCCTTACCTTAGCTGGCTCGAGAGGTTTCCTTGCCTTAGCTGGCTCGAAAGATTTCCTTGCCTTAGCTGGCTCGAGAGGTTTCCTTACAATAGCTGGCTCGAGAGGTTTCCTTGCCTTAGCTGGCTCGAGAGGTTTCCTTGCCTTAGCTGGCTCGAGAGGTTTCCTTGCCTTAGCTGGCTCGAGACGTTTCCTTGCCTTAGCTGGCTCTAGAGGTTTCCTTGCCTTAGCTGG